>NC_081174.1:31921985-32011985 GCF_012432095.1 Onychostoma macrolepis | reverse complement strand
TGAAATAAATTACAGTACATTAAAATTCAAAATAATCACTTTGGTAATCTAATATACTTTTCAGATGTAACTGTAATTTGATTTCCATGTATTGTTGCATGTATTCCATTACTCACCAACCCTGTATGTGTGTATATATATATATATATATATATATATATACACACACAACCCGAATTCCGGAAATGTTGGGATGTTTTTTAAATTTTGAATAAAATGAAAAGTAAAGGACTTTCAAATCACATGAGCCAATATTTTATTCACAATAGAACATAGATAACATAACAAATGTTTAAACTGAGAAATTTCAAAGTTGATGCCTGCTACAAAACAAGATGTCTGGGTGTCAAGGTTATGAGTTTCTGGAGTTTTGGTGTTGGAATTTGGTCCCATTCTTGCCTGATACAGGTTTCCAGCTGGTTGTGGTCGTCTTTGAAGTATTTTTCGTTTAATGATGTGTCAAATGTTCTCTATAGGTGAAAGATCTGGACTGCAGGCAGGTCAATTCAGCACCCGGACTCTTCTACTACGAAGCCATGCTGTTGTAATAGCTGCAGTATGTGGTTTTGCATTGTACTGCTGAAATACACGTCATCCGGAGGGGAGCATATGTTGCTCTAAAACCTTTATATACCTTTCAGCATTCATAGTGCCTTCCAAAACATGCAAGCTGCCCATAGCGTCTGCACTTATGCACCCCCATACCATCAGAGATGCTGGCTTTTGAACTGAACTCTAATGACACGCTGGAAGTTCTCCCTCCTCTTTATTATATATATATATATATATATATATATATATATGTGTGTGTGTTTGTGTGGGTGGGTGTGTATAATGTATACATTATATAATATATACGTATTTTTTTGTATTACAGGTTATGCTAAAAATGTTTAAAAAAAAACTTGTTTTGTCATGCAAATAGTATATACTATGTAAACTGTACTATATAATTACAAACTCTATCTCTCTATAATTATACTATATAATTATAAACTCTCTCTCTCTCTCTCTTGTATTGTAATATTTAACATTTGTTAATGGTTTTATTTATTTATTTTATTTGTTTTAGGTTTATATCAGTTAGTAATTCTGAGTTCAAGTAGCCTCATTTTAATTTACGTCAGTTAGTTGCCATTGCAACATTTCTAAAATTTATTTTATATGTTTTAATATTTCTAGCTTTAATTTATATTACAATTTTAGCAATTTCAGTACTTGAACTTATTTTATTTCAGTTACTTGCCAAGCAACATTTCCAATTTTGCAGAAAATGCTTGTTTTGATGGAACACTAATTAAACGCATTCTGTTCACGACATTGCTTTAAATATTTCTCACGACGTTGGCGTTCGTCTCGTGTTTCTGGTCAGAGATACTCTGGCCCCGCCCACACTCTGCCTGCGTCACCACCTGCCGCTGTCAATCAAACGCGAGTTTGCTGCTGTCAAACACCGGCACTTTTACCATCAATCATAAATCATAACTCGGCACGGTATAAACGCTCAGGATTCATAAACAGACTTATATTCGAACCACTTATAGTTACTCGCGTTGAACTGAACCAAAGTTAAAGTTTGTGTGTTACTTCAGCGAGTTAGCAGGTACGTTAACAAACAACAACAAACCGACATAAAGTAAATTACCTCAGATTAGAAGTGTTTGACTGCAAAAACATGTCGACGTAAAGTTTGAAGTCACAGATTAGACGTGTTTGACTGCTGAACCGTGCAGAATGTGAGCGTTCAGCAGGTGAATGTGCTGAGGCGGCGTCGCGGTTAATCTTAGCTCGAGGTCGGCGCGAAACATGCGCCTCGAAGCCGCCGGAGAAACCGCTGGATCGGGCTGAAGCTGTGCTGACTCCGCGGATCCGAGCCGGTGAGAGGTGACTGTGTGTTTGTGCGATCAGCAGCTGTTTGTTAGTGTTTCTGCACATGTTCAGTCCTGCACTCGAAGCTTCATCAGACTCGTGTGCTGACAGATCATATGTAAGAAAGTCAAGTGTTCCTCGAGGGCTATGTCTTATTTGGAGATAAAAGATGTTAACCAATAACTGGTATAATTGTTTAACCCTCAAGCATCCTTCGTATAGCAGCCCTTAATTTGCCCTTCGTGGAGGTCTGATCCCTTTTTTTTTTTTTAAATGTCATATCACTATCTTATAAAACTATCAATTCATGCACTTTTTTTGTGTTTTTGGTGTTTTTAAATTTATTTACCTCTAAAAGTACCATATTTTATGTAAAATATGCTTATTTTTATGTTATATTTAATATTTCTTTTACTTAAGTAAAAAATAATAATAATAAATGATCACAAGTTAAACAACAACAACAACAACAAAAACATTTGTGTTGGGTAAGACTATACAGAGATGCCAAAATATGCATACAGACAAATCTGACCATGCCATAAGGAAAAGACAGAGAAGGAGACAGAGTTATAATTTATTTCTAACAAAAAACATCAAATTTTAATCAAAGTCAAAAAAGTAAAAGGTACCGAACAGGTAAGAATAAACAGTAAACCTAACCAGTAGCGTGTTCCAGACATCAACAAATCTTGCAGTAGGACTTTGATCTGACTTTGAAGTGTGTGATTGTGTGTGTGTGTGTGTGTGAGTGTGAGTGAGTGTGTGTGTGTGTGTGTGTGTGTCTGTGTCTGTGTCTGTGTCTGTGTGTGTGTGTGTGTGTGTGTGTCTGTGTGTGTCTGTGTGTGTGTGTGTGTGTGTGTGTGTGTGTGTGTGTGTGTCTGTGTGTGTGTGTGTGTGTGTGTGTGTGAGTGAGAGTGTGTGTGTGTGTGTGTGTGTGTGTGTTTGTGACCTATGAAGACATAAATTTGTATAATGACAAGGGTATGACAAGTATTACAAGGAGAAGGTGACTTATGAGGACATTTCCCCATGTCCCCATATTTCAAAACACTTATAAATCATACAGAATGAGTTTTTTTTTGTTGTTTTTTTGAGAAAGTAAAAATGCAGACAGTCTCCTGTAAGGGGTAGGTTTAGGTGTAGGGTTGGTGTAGGGCAATAGCACATACAGTAAGTACAGTATAAAAACCATTACGCCTATGGAGAGTCCCCACAATTCACAAAAACAAACGTGTGTGTGTGTGTGTGTGTGTGTGTGTGAGTGTGTGTGTGTGTGAGTGTTTGCCATATTGACAATGTTGTATAGGCTCACCCCTTCATTTATGTGTATGTATGATCTGCATTGTGTTGTATTTATTGATTTTTATTGGACGAATAAAAAAAATGCTCATAATTTTAGTATTTCCCATTCATTTCCAATGGGTGCCCACTTTCGTCCACGAAGGACAAATGAAGGAGTTTTCTTTCAACCACTTAACTTTGTTGAATCGAAGTTAGTTTTTTGTGTGTGTGTGTGTTCAGATGGCAAACCTAAAAAAAAAAGTAGCCAAGTCTTGTACCACTCAGATTAAAGGGATAGTTCACCCAAAAATGAAAATGTGATGTTTATCTGCTTACCCCGGGGCATCCAAGATGTAGGTGACTTTGTTTCTTCAGTAGAACACAAACGAAGATTTTTAACTCAAACCGTTGCAGTCTGTCAGTCATATAATGCCAGTCAATGGGACTCACGGCTTTGAGAGAAAAAAAACAAAACATACAGAGACAAAACCAAATTAAACCCTGCGGCTCGTGACGATACATTGAGGTCTAAAGACACGAAATGATCAGTGTTCTCCTGAAGAAACAAAGTCACCTACATCTTGGATGCCCCGGGGGTCAGCAGATAAACATCACATTTTCATTTTTGGGTGAACTATCCCTTTAAGAAAACTACTAAAAAATAATAATAATTTTGCCCAAATTGTTCGTGAAGGGTGCTTGAGGGTTAAATATGATGGTTTGCTGATGCAGCTCGTTGATGGGAGTGTCTGTGGTATATAAACAGCGTCTGCTCTGCTCTGTCTTCAGTCTAAGGATGTCTGCGTTGCTCAGGGTTTGGCATCTTCTGGCCGTCTGGACGCTCCTCGCAGCGTCGTCTTCTCAGAGGAATGCTGTGGATTTCTCCGAGAGGTTTGGGAACGCCCTGCCGTCCCTCAGTCGCCCGGCTAACGCCAGCCAGATCTTCTACAGCATCATGTTTGACGCGGGCAGCACCGGCACCCGCATCCACGTCTACACCTTCATCCAGAAAGACCCGGGTGAGATCACTACATAGACAGCAGATCATTGAGGGGTTGAAACACATGACAGTCACATACAGTAACAGGAAGATTTGTAGTTATGGAATGAATTTTGCATGTAGTAACTTCAGAAATAAACCTGATTTATTTATAACCAACTAAAACACTGCAGGGTTATTATATTTAATTAAAACCATTAAAATATTTTTGTTAACTGAAATCAAATAGCATTTATTTTATTTCAGCTTATTGCCAAGGAAACTTTTCTTCTTATTTTCTTCTTATTTAATATGATGCACTAAAATAACTAAAACTGAAATACAAAATAAATAAACTATGTAGAGTTATTTTAAAAAATAATAAATGTGGCAAAACACACAACAAATTTACTAAAATTAAAATAAAATTGGAAAATGAAACTAATTCAAAATATTACTAATTCAAAATATAACACATCTACCTTATTTCACCCCATTCTTTAATCAAAATAAAAGAAAACTGTAATATATTATTTTAACATGAATAAATTTAAGCCTGTTTAGGAATTATTTCTAAAATATATTTATAAAAATAAATATTTTTGCTGTGTGAAAATTAAGCACACTTTCTCTGTAAATCTCGTTACTGTAATAGAAAATAATCTGATTTAAATTACTTTAATGTGAGAATTATTTTTTATTTAATTTGTAAAATACTTATGCATCATTATTTTATGTATTTTATTGCAAATCTATGCTGAATTAAGTCAATAATATATTTTACTAATTACAATCCTATTAAAAATATAATATTATTTTACATGGAAAATAGCCTTTTTAGCAGCATAAATATTTTTGTGATAATTAGGCACATCTCTTTACTGTAATGAAAAACAATTATGATTCTAATGACTTCAATGTGAAAATTATTTGTTTTTAAATTAATTAATAAAATATTTATACATCATAGTAGTATTTGTTGGACTGTCCCGCTTTTAATGCATGTAGAAAACTCTTTTATGAAGTGAACTCACTTAGAGTTATTTAGTAATTTTTCCAATAAAAAGGTTTTAGAATTTTTATCATATCTTCTAGTAAAAAATCTTGTGTATTATAACTTGTTTGTTTGTTTGCTGGTTTTTATTGTATTTGTTATACTTGTATTTATTTGAATACAAAGTTTTTGTCATGAAAATAGACTAAGATGCTGACATGGCATTAAATAAAAATATACTACTACTACTAGTAGTATTTGTTAAACTGCAATTTATGTAGATGTAGATTATGTAGATAAATTTTGTAAAAAATGTACTGCATTAATTATTATCCAAAGAAAAATATTGTTATTTTCCTATAAATAAAATTAAGTTTGTAAGATTTTTACATCCACTTGTTCTCTATAAATTTCATTACTGTAATGCAAAATAATCTGATTCTAATGACTTTAATAAGATATTTATTGTATTACACACACACACACACACACACACACATCATAAAAGTGTTATTGTCCTGCAAATTGATGCTGATTTAAATAAAAAATGTTACAGTAATAGTTACAGTAATTACAGTAAAGAGAATCACTGTCGTGAGTTATGAAAATTACTAGACAGTTTTCTGACGTCTGTTGTTTTGCCCTCAGACGGACTGCCGGTGCTGGATAATGAGATGTTCCACTCGATGAAGCCCGGTCTCTCTGCGTTCGCCGACATCCCTGAGATTGTGAGTTATTAGGGGCTTATGTGTGATCCGCAGACGTGCTGTAAGCGTGTGTTTGTGCAGTCAGCGCTGATGTTTGTGCTCTCAGGCCGGTCATACGGTGCGTCAGCTGCTGCGCGTGGCCAAGAAGACGGTTCCTCCGGTGGAGTGGAAGAGAACGCCGGTTCTGTTCCGAGCCACGGCTGGACTGAGGCTGCTGCCGCCGGCTAAAGCTCACGCGCTTCTGGAGGAGGTACAGCGTAACCCTCGGTGCTGCTCGCACCGCGGTTAAAAACTATAGTTTATTATTACAATAAAATTAATGTACTGTGTTTTAGTTTGATAATGTTTTTTTAATTTAATATTTTGTATTTTGAGGGGATTTTATGGCACTACATAATATTTATACAGTAGTTATTATCAATTTATTGCCTATTGACCAGAAAAAAAGAGAAATTAACTCTTTCCCCGCCAAATTTTCCGTGTTTTCACTGTTATATACTAGGGTGCGCTATTACGCATCTCCTGAATGAGTCTAGAAAGTGCCGATCAAAAACACAGACGAGGAAGACGCAGAAACGAGCGATCTCGTATGAAAGCATATGCATATGAAAAATAATGCAATCATCAACACTAACTGCATTTAAATGAAAAACCGCCTAAAGTTACAGAGTGAAATGTGGATCCAGAAAGTGTTAAAGGCCTGTGAAGCTTTGGGATACTGATGGAAGCCATCTACTGCATCTTTGCTTTAATAATAGCTTTTTCTCAAAATGTTGCTTTTTTTATGAAACCTTCCTACATTCAAGTGTTGATAAAAAAACAAAAAAAACAAACAAAAAAAAAACAATGCTTGAAGCTAGAATAAAACTATTTTTTTTGTTTGAAAGTAGAGGGTCTGATCTTTATTTTGATGTATTGCATGTTCAGATATTTATACAACAAAATATTCTGGGTGCCAAAATCAGCAAAAACGTGGCTGGCAACTTTTTTCAAAAATGCTGGCGGGGAAAGAGTTAAAAAAAGTTACAGAAGTTTATTATTATGAAAAATGTGCAAAAATACTATTTTCAAATTCTCAGTGAAATAACTTCCCAAAACATGTTTAAAAAAAAAATGATGTTGATATCACAACAAATGAGCTTTCAGTAAGATTTTGTTGGAGCGCAGTACCAAATCTTTCCACTAGATGGAATTGGTTTCCTATTTGTTTCCAGTGTGGTAATTTTTTGATTATGAAAATTACAAGTGTGACACTTTTTTAGTGCTGTGAAATGATTAATCGCGATTAATCGCATCCAAAATATAAGTTTTTATTTACAAAATATATGAGTGTGTACTGTGTATATTTATTATGTATAAACAAATACAAACACATGCATGTGTATATATTTAAGAAAAATATTTTAGGTTTATATATTAAATATATTTACAAATAATATAAATGTATATACAGTGCCCTCCAAAAGTATTGGAACAGTGAGGCCAATTCCTTTATTTTTGCTGGAGACTGAAAACATTTGGGTTTGACATCAAAAGATGAATATGAGACGAGAGATTAACATTTCAGCTTTTATTTACAGGTATTTTCATCTGGATCTGATACACAACTTACAAGATACCACCTTTTTGTTTGAACCCACCCATTATTCATGTGAGCAAAAGTATCGGAACATGTGACTGACGGGTGTGTTTTGTTGCCCTGGTGTGTCCTGTTAATTGATTATTCAAACAATAAATAGCACTGAATGTCTGCGCTCAGTTTCAGATCCGTGCAGACTGCATTTATAGTTAGTTAGACGTGTAACCAACATGAAAACCAGAGAGGTGTCTATGGGTGAAAAACGAGCATTTGTGAAGCTGAGAGAAGATGAAAAATCAATCAAACCACTGCACAAACGCTGGAAATAGCAAGTACAACCATCTGGAATCTCTTGAGGTAGAAAGAAACCACATACTAAGGTATCACGATCTACTGTTCGCAGAAGACTTCATGAACACAAGTACAGAGGCTACACCAGAAGATGCAAACCACTCATTAGCGAGAAGAATAGGAGACGAGCCTCAAAAATTCTGGGACAAGGTTTTATGGACTGATTTTATGGACCACAGTGATGGAAAGGCTAAAGTTTGGTGATGTCAATGGCTCACAGACTTGATGCAGTTATTGAAAGCAAAGGATTTGCAACTAAATATTAAGTCTTATTCACTTTAATAGTTTAAGTCAATCTGTTCCGATACTTTTGCTCACATGAATAATGGGTGGGTTCAAACAAAAGGTGGTATCTTGTAAGTTGTGTATCAGATCCAGATGAAAATACCTGTAAATAAAAGCTGAAATGTTAATCTCTCGTCTCATATTCATCTTTTGATGTCAAACCCAAATGTTTTCAGTCTCCAGCAAAAATAAAGGAATTGGCCTCACTGTTCCAATACTTTCGGAGGGCACTGTACATGTAAATATTTTCATAATATATACTGTATGTGTGTGTATTTACATATACATAATAAATAAACACAGTACACACACATATTATGTAAACAAAAACTTTTATTTTGAATGCGATTAATTGTTTGACAGCACAAATCTTTTTCAGGACCATTTGTGACCCTGGAGCACAAAACCAGTCATAAGGGTCAATTTTGTGAAATTGGGATTTATACATCATCTGAAAGCTGAATAAATCATCTTTCCATTGATGTATGGTTTGTTAGGATCGGACAATATTTGTAAATCTGGAATCTGAGGGAGCAAAAAAATCTAAATATTGAGAAAATCACCTTTAAAGTTGTTCAAATGAAGTTCTTAGCAATGCATATTACTAATCAAACATGAAGTTTTGATATATTTACGGTAGGAAATTTACTAAATATCTTCATGGAACATGATCTTAATGATTTTTGGCATAAAAGAGAAATGTATCATTTTGACCCATACAATGTATTGTTGGCTATTGCTACAAATATAGCTGCTGCTTATGACTGCTTCTGTGCTGCAGGGTCAGGGACCTTTTTGTGTTTATGTAGCAAGTTCCATATCTTTCTGATGGAGAATTTTTTTTAAAGAGGGTTAAATACAACTGCAGTATGAACACAGGCACATCTTGAACCGTGAATCTAAATCAGTCGAGAGTTTCACACTTCAGCGTTTTACTCGAACGCTAGAGAAGCTGCTTCACCTCCAGCATGAGTGCTGTTCGATGCCGTCCACTACACTGTTTTTACCGTGGTATTTTCAGTCTCAACACTGTCATGTGTTTGTCTGCAGGTGCAAGACGTCTTCGATGAATCTCCGTTTTACGTGCCTGTCGATAGCGTCAGTATCATGAACGGCATGAATGAAGGTCTGTCCGCAAACAACAAACGCAGAACATCACAAATAAACAGAAGTTTACAAATATAGAAATTAGAATAGAAAAATAGAAAGTCACATGCAGCTCATATTTTACTAAACTAAAGGAATATTATAACAGACCTGCCAACCTGTATGCATTTTGCATAGCAGATACGCAATTTGACCTCAAAGTACGCTGGTATGATTTGTGAGTCTAAGCGCCTCCGTCCACGCGCAGTACTCCAGTCACAGTCCAGGTGATGTGTGCAAAATTTGAGGTGATATTTTCACTTTTTCATAAAAGCATGAAACTTGGTACAGTTGTACAAGTTAGGGCCCTGAACATTTTCAGAAATGGAGCCATCGGAAAAACACCTCGCGGTTGCCGTGGCAACCATTTTACTTTCCGCCATAACCAAATGATGTATTTTGTGTCGTATCTCCTGAACCAAGCATGATAACACAGAAAGGGTGATGTGTACCCCTATGTTTTGATGGCCAATGATTACAATGATAGCATATACAGCAACATAAACTGTTCAGGTGAAGAGTTAATGGTGAAATCAGCAATGTGAGAAGGAAATCACAGTATCTGAGCATCGCAGCATTTACAAAAGTCCATATTATGGCTATTCATTTTTTGCTTTCTTTGATAATTAACTAATATTTTATTCAATAATACATTAAAAGATTGTTTTCAAGAATGCTATCATATATTTCAGAGATATAAAAAAAAAATAATAATCTCGGGTAAGTGTATATTTCCTTACCTCTCAGGCAGAGTCAGGTAAGCGGTAGTGTATTTCTAATACAACATCACACGCAGACAACAACGCAATCAACTGGCCACTTGCACTTCATTATTTTTTAGAAACCTCACACTTTTCTACTCAATTTTAAACTGTGTTCTTGTATTCAAATTAAGCGCGGTCACTGCTGCACACGTGTCCTAATATACTCGTATCGTCAGATCTCTGTGAACACAGCACTAATAAAATCAAAGCCATATGTCTAACCAAGTCGTGTTCCAAATTTGAAGTTGAAGTTCCTGTGAGAGTTTGTTTGGGCACTATAACAAAAATAACCACTGGGTTATACCCAAAAACTCACAAATCAATCATTTTCTGTCACAATATCACTTCTATTATAAAACAGTCACCAAATATGGAACCTTGACCGTCAGACCTTTCCAACGATATGTGTTTGTAGTCTTATTCAAGATTACAAAAAGATTTGATTTTCTAAAACACAAGCCACAAAATCTCAGAGTCTATAAATGTGTTTTTATATCTTGATTTATACCCCTTTAGAGACAGATTACAAAACACGTAAGCATTTAATTCATAAGATTTCAATGCAAACCTAATTAGCTAATGCTGAACAACAGCTTGTTAAACAGGTACGTCCCCTCCAACACGTGTAAATATGTGAACTAGATCCACGTTTATCGGAGGGTGAGTAGATTTCCCTCTACAGGCGGCCATGCAGATTTAAATACTTCCTGTGAGCTAAACAAAGAATGGAGAAGCGAAAGCCACTCATTTAAATATTCACAACAAACACGCTTTCAACATGAAACCAAGAAATGACACCTACACTTTCACTGCTTCTCAAGTGTTTGTCCCCAAGGATACGTCGCCCCTTTTAGGGTTAATGTGAGAAATATTTATTTAAATTGTAAAATATTTATACATCATGGTTGTATTTATAGTACTGTAAATGTATGCTGATTAAATAAAAAATAAATGTTAATTATGCTATTTTTGTTTCATAAACAAAAACTAGGCCTAAAGATTTTAGCTTTTTAACATTTAAGCACATTTTCTCTAAATTTGTTATGTAATCTCATATATAACGCAAGGTAATCTGATATTTTAATGTGAGAATTATTATTTTTTTTAATGGTAAAATGTTTATGCATCATGGTAGTATTTGTTGTATTGCAAATTTATGCTGAATTAAATATCAAAATATATTGGACTAATTATAATTTGATGAAAATTTTTTTTTTTTAAATAAACTTAAGCCACTTAATTTTTACATGCGCATTTTCTCTCTACATCTCTTAACTGTAACGCAAAATAATCTGATTATAATGACTTTAATGTGAGAATTATTTATTAAAGTAATTACAAATTAAATTATTCACAAGTAAAATTTGTACATCATGGTAGTATTTGTACTGTATTGTGATTCTAATGCTGATTTAAATAAAAAGTATATTACAGTAGTGAGAATGCGATGGGAATCGTCATCATTGAGAACTGCAAACTAGTTGTTTTAGATACACGCAGGTTCAGCTTGTTAAAGATGACGTGAGGAGTGTGCATCAAGAGCTCAGACAGCAGAAACCACAGCATTACTGCAGCACAGTTATTATTATTATTATTATGAAACAGACTCTGATTCACGTGAAGCTGATCAGCTCTGCACTTATGAATATTAGTACAAGTGATTCTTTATTAAACGTCATGCATTGAGGTAAAATGACTGTTATATATGTGTCTTCACAGGGATTCTGGCCTGGGTCACAGTCAACTTCCTGACAGGTGAGACTTTCTACTGTGAGTTTAATAAATAGAGCTTATACACATGATGTCAGTGAGTTTAAAGCTGATGTTCTTTAGAATAACATTATAAGACATTAATAACTCGTGTTCTGAAAGCACGGTGTTGATTTCTATCAGCCGTCAAACACCTGCTGATTAATATTTCATAAAATCATGCTCTTGTTTTTGTCCTTCAGAAGTGTTAATGTTTGTAGATCTTCTCAGACGAGATCTTTAATGCTGTTTTCAGGACGACTCCACAGAAACACACAGAAGACGGTGGGAATCCTGGATCTGGGCGGAGGATCCACACAAATCACCTTCCTGCCCAAATCAAGGGTCAGACACCATACCTACTGACCAGCAGCTGATTATAATATACACCAGCGGCCAAAAGTCTCTTCTGCTCACCAAGACTGCAGTTATTTGATAAGAAATACTGTAAAAATTGTGAAATATTATTAGAATGTAAAGCAGCTGTTTTCTATGTGAAAATCTGTTAAACTGTAATTTATTTCTGTGATGTGCAGCTGTATTTTCAGCATCATTACTGCAGTCTTCAGTGTCACATGATCTTCAGAAATCATTCTAATATGCTGATTTGCTGCTCAACAAACATTTCTGATTATCATCAATGTTGAAAACAGTCGTGCTGCACAATATTTGTTGCGGAAACTGTGATGCACTACCATTCAGAAGTTAAAAATAAAAATAAATGAATGCTTTTGTTCATCAAGGATGCATTAAATTGATGAAAAGTGGCAGTAAACTCGTTTATAAAGTTACAAAAGATTTCCGTTTCAAATAAATGCTGTTCTTTTGAACTTTTTTTTCATCTGTGAATATTGTGCAGCACAACTGTTCTCAACATTGATAATAATCAGAAATGTTTCTTGAGCAGCAAATCAGAATATTAGAATTGATTTCTGAAGGATTATGTGTTTTGCATTGTAATAATATTTCACATTTTTACTGTAGTCAAATAAATGCATCCTTGGTGAGCAGAAGAGACTTCTAAGTTTGCCCAGGTATTGTATGTTTCAGTGTTTCCTATACGTTGATTTATTTGTGGCGCCCTCCACAATATCAAAACTGACCGCCACAAATAGATTTTCCAAAAGTCTTTGAATTGGTTGAATAAACATGAGCACTGCACGTTTCAAAATCAAAACCCGGTGCGGGTGTTTTTATATCACTGTATTTCTGAAGGAAATTTCCGACTGTCTTCAGAAAACTTTGGATGGCATTTTCATTTAATCTTGCATGCAATGTCTGATAAAGCAGTGTTTGTGAGCGGAGCTCTGCTTTGTGTACAGCGTTACCGGGGAAACCTCGCTCTCGCACACTCTACAAGCGCCTCCTGCTGGCACAGAATTAATTTGCATATATATGCCACCACAAATAGATTGCAAGTCTGTGGGAAACACTGATGTTTACATTTGTTACTAGAGACTAGTGTTTTGGGCCACCTAGCAACCACTCAGAGCACCTTAGCAACCATAACTGTGGTAAGTTTCTGAACGGCGTGACTCCAGCTGTTTGTTGTATTTGACAGAAAACCATCGAGCACGCTCCAGCGGATTACATGGTGAGGTTCGACATGTTCAGCAGCATGTATGAGCTCTACACACACAGGTGACCATGATGATGATGATGATGATGATGATGATGATGTAGGAATGTGGTGTTTCCCGCTCTAAACGTGCGCTCTTCTTCACAGTTACCTTGGAAATGGAATCAAAGCGGCGCGTCTGTCGGCTCTGGGAGCGCTGGGTTCAGACGGTACCAAACAAACACGTCAACACACGTGAAGTTCAATACAAGCAGCGACTGCTTCAGTCTTCATCTGTGTGTGTGTGTGTGTGTGTGTGTGTGTGTGTGTGCAGCAGGTCTGGAAAAGAAAGTTTTCCCAAGCTCTTGTTTGCCAAAAAAATACACCGGTGAATTCAGCTTCGGAGGATTCAATTATCACGTCAGCGGAGTCACTGACGGTAAAACACAATTAAACCTGTTCATACGACCATAAATATCTTTTTTTAAATTATTATAATGATTACATTTACCCTAAAATTCATGTTATTGAAATGTGAAAAATATTATTTAAATTAAAAATATATTTATTCATCATGGTAGTATTAGACTGAATTAATGTTACAGATATTTGTACACTAATAGAGTAAAAGAATCACTGTACTACAGTAAAAAGAAACTAATGAGAATCACGAGAATTACTGACAAAACATCTGCATGCATCACAGTGACACGATGGGCTTTTACAAGTTGGAAATAGTGTTACTTGTATTATCTAGTATTGTAGCATTTAATATTGTGAATTTATAATTTTCATGTTATATTTATTTCATTTAGAAATGATTTTTATAAATAATTGAAATATTATAAATAGTAGTAAAATAGTACTAAAACGTGAATTGTATTTCTCTTTAATTCATTTATATAAAAAGAAAAATATTACATGAAAATCTATAAATTGTAAATTAGCAAGTAAATTAAATAAAAAAAGAAAAAACTAAATAAGAAATTAATTAAAAAGTTATTTAAATGTATTAAATTATTACATAAATGATTTATATAAAATAACATATGTAGTATAAAAGTAGTAAAGTATATAAATTGTATTTCTATTTCATTTATAAAAAATATTACATGAGAATTGTAAATGTTGCCTTGGCAAGTAAATGAAAAAAATAAACAGAAATACTAAAAACTAAATAAGAAAAATGACAAGCATATAACAAAATTACTAAAACTGTAAATATAAAAACTAAAATATACTTTAATAGTAAGTAAATAATACTTAAGGAATTTTGATTTTAGTTATTCATGTAATGTTATTTTATTTTTATGTCAGTTTTAATTCATTAAAGAAAATGATTTTAATCTGGGAAGAAAATGTATGTCATAAAAAAACCTTCTGTATTAAAAGTCTTTTGAATGAGTGATATTTGAATGTAATCGTGAGCTCTGTGTCGTCTGCTCAGGTGTGACGGGCTTTAAAGCGTGTTATCAGGAGATGCTGAAGGTGGTGAAGGGCATCATTAAACAGCCTCACGAGCTGAAGGACAGCAACACCTTCTACGCCTTCTCTTATTACTTCGATCACGCCGTGGAGGCCGGACTCATCGGTGAGACACGGTTAAATCACACATAAAGATGTGTCATCGAGTGAAAGTGTTTGTCTTGTTTTCAGTACAGACATCTAAACATCCTTAAATCAAGAGACATTTACTGCAGATGCAAAATGAACAGAAGAAGTATTTGCTCTTGACATAAATAAATAAAAAAAACGTAAAATGTTTATTTTTTTACTTCACCTGAATAGTACAAGACTTGGTAAAATTTTTTTTTGGAAAATACATATTTCATATAAAATTTCAAATAATATAAAATAGTATTTTTGTGAATTTTACATAACAATAAACATCTATAAGTTTGTGATGAGAATGAATCTCTTAAACACTGCAGATGAGAGCAGAGGAGGAGCCGTGAGGATCCGAGACTTCAAGAAAAGAGCCAAAGAGGGTGAGACTCATCTTCATCTTCTCCTCTCATATACATGTATGTGATGATCACACAAACCCAACATGAGTTCTTGTGTGTGTGTGTGTAGTGTGTAACCGTCCATCTAAACGCACTCAGCTCTATCCGTTCCTCTGCATGGATCTCACATACATCGTCTGTCTGCTCAAAGACGGCTTCGGCTTCAAGGAAAGCACCGTCCTGCAGGTACGTCTGGGTTTCTCTGTCTTTAACCTGTTAACTAGTGTTAGTTAGTGTTAACTAGTTAACCCTGCTGCTTGTGTTTCCAGCTGACCAAGAAGGTGAGGAACGTGGAGACCAGCTGGGCTTTGGGAGCTGCTATCTACCACTACCAGAAGTTCAGGATCCATTAAAGAGCTTCATGTCTTCATCAGAGACTTGTGGAATCCATCTCTGGGATGAACTGATTCCTCAGGAGCTTTCTGAGACGAGCACTGATCTGCAGACCACAATATGCTGCTGTTGTTTACATCACTGAGCGAATGCGTTACGGTTTACAGCAGTCTGTCTTTAATGCAGCACTGAGCATTTCTTTTTCCCCAATTAAAATTAATAACATGTACATTTGTCTCCATTAACTTTCTAAACTTTTTCTGGATTGAAGCAGATTTAAGTTCAAGCATATTCCAGACAGAATCCTGGATAACAGCAAATGCAGTGAAGAAGCTTTCCACACCAGCTCCAGACTATTTACAGAAACAGCACTGAAAACACTGTCTCTCATTAAAAAACTTTTCACTCTTCAAATCACTTTTTTTGCTCGTCAAATCGTCAAAAATCACTTTTCACTCGTCAAACATCACTAAAAATCACTTTCACTCGTCAAATCATCAAAAATCACTTTTCACTCGTCAAACATCACTAAAAATCACTTTTTCACTCGTGAAATCACTTTCACTCGTCAGATATCACTTTTTTTCACTCGTCAAAAATCACTTTTTCACTCGTCAAATCACTTTTTCACTCGTCAAATCGTCAAAAATCACTTTTTCACTCGTCAAATCGTCAAAAATCACTTTTTCACTCATCAGATCACTTTTTTTCACTCGTCAAAAATCACCTTTTCACTCGTCAAACATCACTAAAAATCACTTTCACTCGTCAAAAATCACTTTTTCACTCGTCAAATCACTTTCACTCGTCAAATCGTCAAAAATCACTTTCACTCGTCAAAAATCACTTTCACTTTCACTCGTCAAAAATCACAAAATCACTTTCACTCGTCAGATATCACTTTTTTTCACTCGTCAAAAATCACTTTTTCACTCGTCAAAAATCACTAAAAATCACTTTCACTCGTCAAATCATCAAAAATCACTTTCACTCGTCAAACATCACTAAAAATCACTTTTCACTCGTCAAATCATCAAAAATCACTTTTCACTCGTCAAAAATCACTTTCACTCATCAGATATCACTTTTCACTCGTCAGATATCACTTTCACTCGTCAAAAATCACTAAAAATCACTTTTCACTTGTCAAATCATCAAAAATCACTTTTCACTTTCGTCAAACATCACTAAAAATCACTTTCACTCGTCAAACATCACTAAAAATCACTTTCACTCATCAGATATCACTTTTTCACTCGTCAAAATCACTTTCACTCGTCAAATCATCAAAAATCACTTTCACTCGTCAGATATCACTTTTTTTCACTCGTTAAAAATCACTTTCACTCGTCAGATATCCCTTTTTTTCACTCGTCAAAAATCACTTTTTCACTCGTCAAAAATCACTAAAAATCACTTTCACTCGTCAAATCATCAAAAATCACTTTCACTTTCGTCAAACATCACTAAAAATCACTTTTCACTCGTCAAACATCACTAAAATCACTTTTCACTTTCGTCAAAATCACTTTCACTCATCAGATATCACTTTTTTTCACTCGTCAGATATCACTTTTTTTCACTCGTCAAAAATCACTAAAAATCACTTTTCACTTGTCAAATCATCAAAAATCACTTTCACTCGTCAAACATCACTAAAAATCACTTTCACTCGTCAAACATCACTAAAAATCACTTTCACTCATCAGATATCACTTTTTTTCACTCGTCAGATATCACTTTTTTTCACTCGTCAAAAATCACTAAAATCACTTTCACCGTCAAATCATCAAAAATCACTTTCACGTCAGATATCACTTTTTTCACTTTCGTCAAAATCACTTTCACTCATCAGATATCACTTTTTTTCACTCGTCAGATATCACTTTTTCACTCGTCAAAAATCACTTTTTCACTCGTCAAATCACTTTTTCACTCGTCAAAAATCACTTTTTTTCACTCGTCAAATCACTTTTTCACTCGTCAAATCGTCAAAAATCACTTTCACTCGTCAGATATCACTTTTTCACTCGTCAAATCACTTTTTCACTCGTCAAATCGTCAAAAATCACTTTCACTTGTCAAACATCACTAAAAATCACTTTCACTCGTCAAACATCACTAAAAATCACTTTCACTTGTCAAACATCACTAAAAATCACTTTCACTCGTCAAATCGTCAAAAATCACTTTTTCACTCATCAGATCACTTTTTTTCACTCGTCAAAAATCACCTTTTCACTCGTCAAACATCACTAAAAATCACTTTCACTCGTCAAATCGTCAAAAATCACTTTTCACTCGTCAAAAATCACTAAAAATCACTTTCACTCGTCAGATATCACTTTTTTTCACTCGTTAAAAATCACTTTCACTCGTCAGATATCACTTTTTTTCACTCGTCAAAAATCACTTTTTCACTCGTCAAAAATCACTAAAAATCACTTTTCACTCGTCAAATCGTCAAATCACTTTTTCACTCGTCAAAAATCACTAAAAATCACTTTTCATTCGTCAAATCGTCAAAAATCCCTTTTTCACTCGTCAAAAATCACTTTCACTCGTCAAAAAACACTCAAAATCACTTTCACTCGTCAGATATCACTTTTTTTCACTTGTCAATTTTTTTTTTTACATCAAAAATAGTTTTTCTCTTGTCAAAATTCATTGTTTTTCACTCGTCAAACGAAAATCATTTTCACTCAACCAAAAACATTTTTCACTCATGAAAAATAGTTTTGCTCAAAGATATTTTCAAACATCACTATCATTCTTTTCAAAACCTTTTTTCTCATTGTGTTTAATTTTTGTTGAGCGTAAGAATTTTTTGAGCAGGGGAAAAGGTTTTTTTTTTTTTAGGTGTACGCCGGATGACTCTGAAGGGACGCGACTCTCTTCACAGGCTACGTGTGGTACAATAAACATTTGTTTACTGGTATGTCACTGTTATGCATTATTTAGTTGTTGATGTTTATTTTCAGATTGCAATTAATAACAATAAATGTCTCATTTGAAGGTGTGCGAGTGTTTCTGTAGTCGTTATTAGTTTGGTGTTTAGATGAAATGATGCACTCGAGAAGCGCGTGTTTCCTAAAAGAGTTTATTTACAAAAGCAGCGTTAGAGCAGAGCGACCACATCATCGCTGTAGGCGTGGCCTGTCGTCATGGTGACCAGGTCATGGGGCGGAGTCAGAACCACGACGGCGCCCGCTGCACCTGAGCACACAGAACATGTGATGACGTCACTGCCGTGGGTCATGTGACAGAGTGTCAGCGAGAGCATGCGGTCGTACCTTGAGTCGGTAAGATCGCGTGATGCAGATTCACGCTGACCATCGAATCACCGCCGCCATCCGCCTCCAGCAGACTGCTGTGAGTGAGTGCTTCAGCTGTCAATCACACACAGACACGCCCACAGTCAAACACACTTCTGATGTACTGCAAACACTATGCAGAGGATAACCATTTTGCAACTGAAAATGCAAAATAACCACTTTTATTTTTAAGAAAACATCTGGACTGCTCTTGCTAAATAATACAAAAAATTATGTATGAGGCATTTGACACTTCTACAACATTTAAGTAATTAAATATGGACTTTTGAAGCTGTGATTTCTGGAAACCATATGTACTAACAAACCTCATCTGCTTGATGGTTTATATACTATATATAAAGTGCCCTTAGAAGTTTTTTCCCAAAATGAGTAGTTTTATCAGGTTCTTATGTGTAGGTTCAGTAATTTAACATTAATGGTAAAGAATAGGTTCTTGTCATTAATATTAAAACGAAATAACAGAAACACAGGAGCCTGAGAAAAATGCTCATTGTTTCAGAATTTTTTTTTCAAATGGCACTTCGAGGCTTTTGCATCTGAACTCTTCACGTATATAAGTGCTGTCAAACGATTAAATAAAAAGTACTTTTTTATAAAAATAAATGTTTTTGTTTACATAATGCGTGTACTGTGTATATTTATTATGTATATATAAATACACACCCATGCATGTATATATTTCAGAAAAATATTTTACGTTTCGATATTAAATATATTTATATACGATATAATTTATATGAATATAAACATATACAAGCAAATACATGTAAATAGTTTCAAAATGTATGCTGTATGTGCTTGTATTTATATATACATAAATATACACAGTACACACATTATGTAAACAAAAACTTTTATTTTGGATGCGATTAATCATTTGACAGCACTTATATATATATATATATATATATATATATATATATACACACACATTTTTAATTATTGAAAAAAAGCTAATAGAAATGACAAAAGCACACAACACAATTACTAAAAAGTTAAAGGCTGAACTAAATTAAACTGACGGTCTAAGCGTGTGTGAACAGTGTAAGAGAACACGAGTCTCTGTAATGTGTTGGTAATGCGTTACCCGTGTCTCTGCTGTCAGGCGGCAGCGTCTCGTCGCCGTGTCTCTTCTTCATGTGAACGTTTCTGCTGCCGCTCTGAGAGAACGTCTTCCCGCAGATGGAGCACACGTGCGGCTTCTCACCTGAGCACCAGCACACATCCGTTTCACTTTAACATGGCTGTCTGTCTCATCTTTTAAACACTCCAACAGATCACATGATCACGAGCACATTATTATGTGTATCTATTCATAAAAAGCCAGTGTATAGAGAGGAAGCATTATATATCCGAGATGAGGCATTATACAGTCAATAATGAATACAAGCACGAGTCACGTGACCTCACCCGAGTGTACGAGCATGTGTTTGCGCAGACTGGAATATTCTGCGAAAGATCGGCCGCAGCCATCAGCTTCACACAGGAAGGGCTTTTCACCTGAAAAACAGAAGTTAAATTATCAATCAGTGTTATAGTTTTATTAACAACAATAACTGTTTGAAAAAATCATACTATCATACATATAATTACTAACTATATAAGAAAAAAAATTATAATATCCAGCTTATCATAATATGTAATACTATTTGATATGTTTTTATAAAAATATCAATATAATATAAATACAATTTGTCAAACTGTGCGCACATACATATATATATATGAAGAGTTCATTTGCAAAAACTAACTCAATTAATCTCAATCAAACTGCAGTTGGGTTATTTTGATTAGGATAAAAAAATAACTAAAAAATATGGCCAACACACAATAAAAACATAACATAATAAAAACATGATTTTTGAAAATTAAAAAAAAAAAAAAAAACTGTCCATTTAAAAAAAAAGTTATCAGTTTTTGCAAATAAATTAGCGCTGTCAATCGATTAAAAAAAATTAACTAATTAATTGCATGTTTTTTTCTGAAATTAATTGCGATTAATCCCACCTAACATTAAACTTTTTAAATATACTTTTATATTGCAATAATTTCACAATTAATCTTCAAATTAATGTACAAACAACATAAAGACAGTATATTTTCAATATGTTTAATATCATCTTTTTTATGACTGAAGGCCGGTATCACTGACACCAATATTACTGATGTCTCCATAATATTATTTTTTCCCCTAATATTTAACCATTGACTATAGCCATTCAACATTACAGTATAATTGAGAGCTATCAATCTGAATATTTATTAGACTTTAATAAAATAATTTCTAATTTAAGTGAACTTTAAACAATCTTCACATAAACCCATTATAACAAGTGTCATATTTAGTTACCTGTGCCCTTCAGCAAGTAGGAAATATACAGAAATTGAATAAAGTTAACAAACACTAAATTCTAAATTAAATACAGATGAATCCTTAAATCTATAAAAGAATATTGATTTCCTCTTTTGTTCTTTGATGAACAGACGTCACAGCAGCTGGTTATTAGGTTATTGTGGGTGCTGTTTCTTTAAGAGCTGCCGCTGCTGAACGTGTTGCATCGCTTCGCTAACTTTTATGCCGAATATTAATAAAACGATTTATATAATTATGCAGAAATGTAGACTGATTCCTCCTCTCTAAACTGATGAAGACGTGCAGATGTGTGTGTGTGTGTACCGGTGTGTGTGCGTCTGTGGTTCTTCAGGTTTCCGGCGGTGGTGAACTTCTTTCCGCAGTTCTTCTCGTTGCAGATGAAGGGTTTCTCTCCGTTGTGAGTCCTCATGTGAACCTGCAGCCGCTGCAGAACATAGAAGCTCTTCCCACAACCCTCGGCGCCGCAGCGGAACGTACGGTCGTTCCTGAAACACACACACACACAACTCTATCGCTGTAAATACATTACAGTTGTGCCGCACAATATTTTTGTGGAGACTGTTATACACTGGCATTCAAATGTTTCGTGTTTTGAAAGAAATGAACACTTTTGTTCATCTGTGATGCATTAAATTGATCCAGAGTGCGTTAAGGACGTGTAATGCAGGAGTGGCGTGTGGTCACCGGTGTGTCTTCAGGTGGTATTTGAGGTGCGCTGGGTAGGTGAAGGTCCGGTGGCAGCTCTCGTAAGGGCAGCGGTGGATCTTCTCTGACGCGGCGCGAGCGACTCTGGGCTCCTTCTTCTGCTCGGACTGACCGCTGTGGATGTGGTCAGTGCTGTTGCGTGCGTCTCTGGCCAGCTGTGCGCGTGTGGCGGCGATCAGACTGTCGTGAGCCAGCTCCTGGACCCGCAGATACCACGGCGCTCCGCCGTCACCGCAGTCTCCGGACGAAATCTCCTCCTGCGCCTCGTCCACATCGTCCTGAACGAACACCAGCGGCTCGGCCGACAGCCCTGCAACACAACCACTGCGTCAGCGCGAGCTCGGGGCACGGACTACTCTGGAGCGGAGCTTACGAGTTACCATATCCAGAATGCAGTTAGTAGTGTAACTACTTCAATTACTTTATTAATGTAACTGCACTGCAAAAAATTATTCTCTTACTCAGTGTTTCTGTCTTGTTTTCTAGTATAAATATCTAAACATTCTTGAATCAAGATGCATTTACTTGACAAGTAAAATGATTTAAGATATTAAGTTAGTTTTTGCTTAAAACAAGAAAAATAATCTTGATTCAAAGACTAAACAAGACACTCACATTTACTTATGAAAACTTAGGCAAATGTACAAAAGGTAAAATTTATCAAACAAATAAAATGACAATGACAAATTTATTATGTTTTTAAATATAATATTTTTTATTTTGGTTAACATTTATTTTATTTAGAAACATTTTTGAATGGTTTTAGTTTCAATTAACTATAATAACCCTGACATAAGCACCAGGTTTAGTTTATGAAGCTCCAGTGAAGCAGAAGAGACACAAACCAAACAGTAATTTTCACCCAAATATGGTGACATAACTCAGCAGCAGTCTCTAGTGGTCTGTGCTGCATGATGGAGCTCATAAAGAGCTGAGCCTCGCACCTTTGGCCAGATTGAGCAGGACATAAGACGTGCTGTCGTGGTTCTGGAGGTCCTGCAGGATGGTGGGCGGGGTTTGTGCTTGAGGGGGAGGAGTCTGCAGCTGAACCACCAATGGGCTTCGCTCAGGGCCGAAGTCTGACAGCGAGGGGGAGGCGGCATGACTCAGAGCGCTCTCTGAAAACACAATCACAGCAATTTCAAGCACGTTTACTTTGTGAACGGTTCACTGGAGTCATATTACATATTCAAAACCACAACAAAATGCAACTCATGCAGACAAACAAAACACCTCTTCCAAGATGATCATGTTCTCATCTAAAGAATGAACTGAATTAATCTTCAAACGTCAAAAATGTTTACAATAATTCTCAACAAAAGTCTAAAACTTTTATCGCAGTGCCGTTTAACTGTAAAATAACGCAATTTTTGTTAATAGGCTTTCATTCTGTTGGAAAGGCTTCAAAATTAAACATTTTTCAGTTTTTTACCAGATGGTGCCATTTTTTCAGGTTTGGTCTATAAAGCAAATTCTCGCTTTATTCCTGTTTTCTGCTTCTGCATATTATAGAGCCAATTAGCTAAATACCGCAGCTGTAATTGTGTGGGTGTGTTGCTACGGATGTCAGAGTGTGGTTTGTATACGTGTCATAAAAAAGATTGTGTGTGTTCTTGTAATATCTGAGAGAAACTACAGTAAATCACAAACCCAAGCACTGTGTGCCCCGGCGGAGCTTTGCTGGCATCTAATGGAGAAAATATGGTACTGCGCCCAAACAAAGCTCATTTTTTTGAGATGTCAACCTCAAATTTGGAACAACTTATTTAGATTTATGGCTTTGAGTTTTCATTTTCATACACAAACTTCTATAACTTTTTTTTGGTTTCACTTTTTAAACTTTTTTTTTTACCTCAACAATAATCTGCCATGGGTCTTCTTTAAAATTAAACCAAACTCAAGTCTGTGCTCCCAAGCTTCAAATTTTTATGACCGCTTTTTTGTCCACTATGGACCTGTGTGTAACTTTTTTTTATTGATGCACAAGAGTTAAATATATTTGTATTTGTAAATGATTCAGATGTGTGCACTACAGCGGAGGCCAGAATGATCAGAACACTGGTATCTTCAGCAGCTAAAAGTGTTTGAAGTCAGTTATTTCTATCTTCTGCTGGAGTGCGTCGGGAGGAAATATCACTTTACATTTACAAACATTCATTTAGCCATTAATTGTAATAATCCAGAGAGATTTGTCTGATCTGATCATCATCATCTGTCTGGAGTGACGTGAAGAAACAGAGCAAACTGAGACTAAATCCAGAAGAACTGTGTCTCTGCTTCAAGAAACCTCCTGCGACGCTCCTGAGAAACTCTGCTCGAGTGCAGCGAGGACAAAAGCCGAGTCACAACACATGATGATTTCATTTAGTTCATAGAAGTTAATTGATACAGAAAATCTATTTTTGACAGCTTCCTCATTTTACAGCGTTTTTCCACAAGTGTCTAAAACTGTTAACAGATCTGTAGCTTTGCAGCTTTCTTGAAGCGTCTTGAGACACAGTTCTTCTGGATTTAGTCTCAGTTTGCTCTGTTTCTTGATGAAATATGAACCACAGACGCCTCACCTGGCAGCTCCAGCGGGCCGCACTGTGAGGACGACAGCAGCGGGACGCAGGGCGCTTTAGTGTCCGCCTCCTCCAGACTCTGGCCCAGCGGGATGGACGCGTTCTGGACAAACTCAACCAACAGCTGCACACAGCACAAAACATCAGAGACTGGAACCACATTAAAATAACATACTGTTTATTCAACTTATATATCAGCCACGCATCCTCCAGTAAGACAGTTAAACCGGAGCCAAATTCTGATGACGATTATTGAAATATTCATAATACATTTTATTGTTGCGTAATGGCTATAATGATTATTATAGTGTCAAAACACAATACTGCATGTAAATCAGGGCTGCACGATTACCAACAAAAGAGAGCTCGATGGTTTAATGCTTGAAAATGATTAAATTAAAAATATTAGTACTGAAATTTTACAGTTGTACTGTAAAATATATATATATTTTTTTAATTTATAGTAACATATTAGAAAACGCATGTGAATTTAAAATGTGAATTTTGCATATTTTCTGTTTTCATTTTAACTTTAAAGTTTTAGTTTTTTTTTTCAGTTTATTTTGTTATAATTTTATATATTTCGTTTGAAGATTATTTTATTTATTAGCAATTTTTTTAAAACAGTATTAGTTAATTATGATAACCCCGACATAAGCATCAGGTTTTATTCACGTAAAAGAAAATAAAAATTAGATATTTGCAAAATAGAAGCATTTTCCCTCGTTAAATACTAGTACAATTAATAAAAGTCATTTTTATATTTTTATTAGTGCTGTCAGATGATCAATCACATCCAAAATAAAAGTTTTTGTTTATATATGTGTAGTGTATATTTATTATGTATATATAAATACACACATATACAGTATATATACTGAAAATATTTACATGTATATATTTATATTATACATAAATATATTTAATATATAAACATAACTTATTTTTCTTAAATATATGCATGCGTGCGTGTCTATTTAAATATACACAGTACACACATATATTATGTACACAAAAACCTTTATTTTGGATGCGATTAATAATTGCCCAGCACTAATTTGTATTAAGTAATAATAATAATTATTATATGAATTATTATTAATACAAAATAAAAATATTCATTTTAATTCATTGTTATTCTTTTATTCACTGTAAAGCACTCAGTTGTCTTTTAATGTCCTCTATAAATAAACATTGGTTAGTAATAATAATAATAATAATATTAGTAGTAGTAATAGTATTTTATATGCATATTTATATTTAAACAAAATTTTGACCAAAATGTGAACACAGACAACCTCTAATTTAAAAAAATTAAATTAAATTAAATTGCACTTTTACGTTTTATCAGGAAAAATGTAATTCTGTGTTTCCCTGAACCGTGCAGCACTAATATAACAAATCAGAACAAGTCATTAAAACAGTAATACCTCAGGTTTGGAGTCAAGTTCATCAGAAAGCATGGATTCAGCCGAATGTAAGCTGTCCACACCAGAGAGAACACATGAATATGAATAACATCAGCCATATGTTGATTATTAATTAACAGAGGAGAATCTGACCAGGTGCAGGCGCTTCATGTGGCTCTGGGTCAGAGAGAGAGGCTTCTGTCCATCATCTGCTCTCACACGTCTGAGACGCGACGTAATGACGCCTGCGTGACGTCACGCATACATTAACATACTAATGAGCACAATCCTCAAAACACACAGTACAGCTCCAATAAAAACATGGAAAAGATTAAAGTTTGCTGAATAAATCCAGTCAGAGTTACATCTTAAACGAATATGAGGCGTAAGATTTGCATAAACTCATGAATATTAATGAGCAGATCCGAAACGAAGTTAACAAAGCTTTTAAATCGTTCACAAGACTCTGACAAACTAATAATCCTCACTTCACACTATTTATCAACGAGAGGTGTGATATTATTACTAATGAAGCCTTATAAACACGAAGCGTTTGTCATGAATGAAGCCTAGCATTAGCCACCGCTAGCTGGAGCTCAACTCTCCCTCATTCCTGTCGCTGTTACACAATCACACACGTCTGACAGATGTTCACACACAATCATCTTCATCAGCTCGCTTTACCTTCATCGCGGTGATGTTTGACACTGAGCTGCAGAGCTAAACACAAACACAAAGACAGATGGCGAGCACTTCCGGGTCGCGCGCGCACGCGAGGAGGAATGGACATCCGGGTGAAGAAGAGACTCTCAATAATGTTGACTAGTGTTATTAGTGTGGGAAAGTGTACTTTTGCATTGAACGATGCGCTTTGTGAATCGCTAAAAGAGTCGGTTCAATAGAACGAAAATCAGCGGCTTTCTTCGTTCACGATGCCTGATTCTTTTGAACCGATTCTTTCTGAAGGACAACTATTTTTGATAACCAGAAAACAATATAATTACACTGACAATTATATTTTTCTTAAATACTCTTTACCCCCCCTTTTTTTTTTTTTTTACTTTACAGTAAAATGTTACCAAATATTAATAAAACATTTATTTTCCATTTGTATTTTAATAAAATTTTAGTATTAATTTAGTTGTTTGTCATTTTTATTAGTTTTCTTTTTAAATATGCCTATACATTTTTTTCCAATTTTAGTTTATTTTAGTACATCAAGTTAAAATTAAACGAATTAAATGAAAATCAGAAACGTTTCCTTGCCATTTTTTATATTTTATTTAATGTTTATTTTATTTAGTAAAGTTTAAAAAAAACAAGCAATTGATTTTATTTATATTTGTATTATGTTCATATGTTCACATTTTATATTTGCGTTGACAGAATGATGCTGAGGAGGGACACACTTGACAATTACAATTATTTTAATAACTTTGTGACATGAAAAAAAAAACATTTGACAGTGTATTCAGTAAAACATGTCTTAAAATGTAAAAATGGGAAATAATTATTAAAAAAACATCTTAAAAAAACAAAGCATTAGTAAATTTATAAAGTGAACATTTAGCCACAGCTTTGGTTTTGTACAGCTGAGAAATGTTTATTCGTATCTTGTTTGATAGATGATCTGAATCAGTATGTTACTGATGTTCTAATGCTGTATTCATGTAAAAGCACACAGATGAACAGGATTGAGCGGTTATGACAAAAAAAACCCTTCACATTTCTGCTCTATTCGCACGTCTATCCGTCTGTACTCACAACCGTAAATTGTGAGGATTATCTAATGAACCACAAAGAAAAACACACAAAAAAATAAAAAATAAATCAACATCTTCATACAAAAAAACGGCATATTATTTTACTTTCAAAAGACAGAAAGAACAAAAATAAGTAATAAGAGCAACACAAAGACAAAAACTTCTGCCAGAATCAGATGATGGACTCTAAATTCAGATTACAGTTCAGAATAAGAGGTTCGTCTTTAGGAGACGTCACATTTGAAGCCCTTTTGGCTTTGAAATGATTCACAAACATTCTTTAATGCTGCTTCCTGATGTTTAATGTGCTCTGAATCAAATCTGCAGAAATCAGCAGTAAACAGATGCTGCAAGAGACGATCACACAGCAAAACACGTGGAAAGCTTTATCAAAACTGCTGGCTTACAAAAGGTTTTCGGTTTGTTTGATCGTTTTTACAAAAAAAAGCTTAGACTGCCATTAACACAAGGCAATCAGTGTCAGGAAACACCACCAACACATGAAAACTATGGAAGCCATAGATTTAACGAAATAAAAACACAATTGCAACTTTTTTATCTTCTTACAATTTTAACTTTTCATATCAGAATTGCAAATTAAGTCTGGATCGTGAGACGTAAACTATGTAAAATGTAAATATTTTCTTCTTAGAATTGCGAGTAAACATTTCTATCTTTACTGAAAGCTATAATCTCGCAATTCAGACATTTCTTTATAGAATAGAGTTAATCTCTGTTTTTTTTTTTAATGCGAGTTGTAAACTCTAATTTGCAATTTAACTGGCAATCTCTTGCAATCCAGACCTTTCTGAATTTCTGACTTTTTTTTCTCAGAATTGAACAAAATAACCTTATTTATTATTTTTATTCCGTGGTGGAAAAAATCTTCCCTAGAAAACAGACTTATATATATATATCCTATAACACCTGCCTTTTCTACTCTTAACTGTACTGTATAAAAGCACACGAACACGCTTTAGAAAAAACACCTTCCTGTGCTACCTCGAATGCTTAAAATCAGCGCATGAAATATGTAATCCATAAGTCACATGAGAAACAAGCTCCTGGAAGTAAAGCAATGATTTATGAGTTAGTGGTAAGGAGTAGCTGCCAAAGAAAGTTTGAGTTCTACATCTCATGATCAGAGTTTGAAGAATGAAACTTCATTGAGTAAGGCAAGATGAGAGCAGATTCATCATCACACAAACATAAAGGATCGCTCATGTGTTCCTGTTTGACAAACTCACAACACTTCAAACCCTCAACTGGTCCAAAACAAAACTGAATGAACTCGATGAGCTCTGTTGAATCTCTCAGAGTCACCATTAACGATCACATCACACTTAAAACGCCACTGACCCGCTGATCTAATTAAACAAAACAATTCACCTTATTCATTCTCAAAAATATAGGCATGGATCACACAAAACATGAGCCAGTTGTATTTCAAAACAAAACCAAGAGAAAGAAAACAGTATTTTGCATGAATGAAACTGGAGGCACAGTGTCAGTGAAATAAGGGCAAATCTTAAGGCAAGACACTACCAGACTAGTGGAAAGAAAACATCCAAATACAAATTTAAGTGTTTATCGCACTATTTTTCAATAGATTTCAATTCAAATGCATATCTTAAAAAGTTTTTTCTCCACTTCTTCAGCACTTACATGCATCAAAACTTACAGTTTTATTTCTATCTATATTCTGAAGATTTTTACCGTGGGGTTTGTTCATACATCATTCACGCTGATTTATATAACATTTTATTCATAAAAACATGGTGAAAACGCATATTTTTTAAAGGCAATGAGTTTGTTTCTCCACTTCAGCAGCATTTACATGCATCAAAACTTACAGTTTTATTTCTATCTATATTCTGAAGGTTTTTACTGAGGGGTTTGATCATATATCATTCGCCTGGTTTTATTTTTTACACTTTATCTATTTGGGCCTGTAAATTTCAGGCCGTTTTCTCAAAATAAGCTGTTTTTTTTTTTCACTTCAGCAGCATTTACATGCATCAAAACTTTCAGTTTTACTTCTATCTATATTCTGAAGGTTTTTACTGAGGGGTTTGTTTATATGTGACCCTGGAGCACAAAACAAGTCATAAGGGTCAATTTTTCGAAATTGAGATTTATACATCATGTGAAAGCTGAATAAATAATCTTTCCATTGATGTATGGTTTGTTAGGATTTGACAATATTTGGCTGAAAATCTGGAATCTGAGGGAGCAAAAAAATCTAAATATTGAGAAAATCACCTTTAAAGTTGTTCAAATAAAGTTCTTAGCAATGCATATTACTAATCAATAATTAAGTTTTGGTATATGTACACTAGGAAATTTACAAAATATCTTCAATATCAAATTAGCACATTTACTTATAATAATGTATATTTAAACATAACATTTCATACAACTTCAATCAAATCATTCGTCTGATTACTAAAGTACTACTACTACTTTTATAACTACTTAAGACATACACATTTGAATTAGTTAAAACCTTGTTCACTTGTAGTGTCTTTCCTTAACGGTCCTAAAACAGACAGCGTTTTCTTTGACAAATCTTAAATCTTATTTAGTTTTCTTCTGATTTGGGGGTGAAATCTGAGCTGGACATTGTGCATCTCAGAAAAAACAGATTCATTCTGATGTTTTTGTTTTTTTAAGGACAAGATCCAACATGACTTCCTAAAATCACAGAGTCATGATGGAGAATCGTGTCAGACCATGGGAAGAGCTGCAGCCTATCCTACATTTGACAGTCTGTAATAATCTATTTTTTCATTATTACTCATAATTGCTTTGAGAAATGAAACGGCTGTGCCACATACTTAAACGGTGTTTTTGGGCATAGTCTCATTCTGTGATACCCAAAAATACGCTCTACCGTAGGTCTGCAGCTAGTTTTGAGACAGAATCTGCTCTTGTGCTTTATAAATGAGGCCTAACATTAATGTTTCTGTTTGAGAGTCCACATTCATTCATCCAAAACTGTGAAACAACAGGTGAAAATGACAGCAGGAGTGTAAAGAGCTTATGCACTGAACTAGGTTAAGGCTGAAGCTTATTAAAGAGCGAACGCATATCCATATAGTCTGGACAACATCGGCATTGTTTTGACCTTAAGATATACACTACCAGTCAAAAAAGTTTTTGAACAGTAAGATTTTTAATGTTTTTTTAAAGAAGTCTCTTCTGCTCACCAAGCCTGCATTTATTTGATCCAAAGTACATTAAAACAGTAAAATGGTGAAATATTTTTACTATTTCAAATAATTGTTTTCTATTTAAATATATTTAAAAATGTAATTTATTTCTGTGATTCGCAGCTGTATTTTCAGCATCATTACTCCAGTCTTCAGAAATCACTCTAATATGCTGATTTTCTGCTCAAGAAACATTTATTATTAATGCTGAAAACAGCTGAGTAGAGTTTTTTCAGGTTTCTTTGATGAATAGAAAGATCAGAAGAACAGTATTTATCTGGAATAGAAATCTTTTGTAACATTTTAAATTTCTTCTTCCTCACTTTTGACCAATTTAAGGCATCCTTGCTAAATAAAAGTATTAATTTCTATAATTTCACAATATTACTGCTTTTGCTGTATTTTGGATCAAATAAATGCAGGCTTAGTGAGCAGAAGAGACTTCTTTAAAAAAACATTAAAAATCTTACCGTTCAAAAACTTCTGACTGGTATTGTAGTCAGACAAAAGTTGCACGTTTATAAAACGCCAACGAAAGGTGCATCGTGTCTTCGTCTCACTTCAGGTTCTTTTCGTCACGCGGCGTCCTGTCTTTCCCTTTGTCCTCCTCTTGCATGCTCGTCTGCAGCTTGCTCCAGATCGCCGAGTCTCCCGTCTGCAGCCCTTCCATGAACAGGTTGGTGTGTTCACGCAGGCGATCCAGCTCCGTCTGCGTCCGGCGGTTCTGCCGGATCAACTCTTTCGTGCGCAGCGTGATGTCCAGCAAGCCCGAATTACTGAGGATGTTGTAGGTGTTGCAGAAGCGCTTTATCTTGTTGTCCGTATCATCGGAGCATGCATTAGACGCCAGCGTCCGCAGGGAGCCGTCCGTGGATTCGGGCCTCTGTTCGGTGTCGGTTGTATACGACTCGGACGAATCTTTCTGACCGTCAGAGGAAGACGAGCTCTTGACTGAGGAAGAGGAGCTGCTGCGGCTCTTAGGCGGCGCATCTCCGGGATGAGGAGCGATTTTGGGGTAGGATTTGAGGATAGGGAGGTACTTTCTGTGCCGCCGGCGTTTAGACAGGGGTCCCTTCGGCAGCAGGGTGGATCTTTGCGGGACGACGGGTTGAAGGAAGACCACCTGAGGCTGCGGAACCACCTCCATCGCCGGACTGAAGGCCCAGGGCTTCAAAGACGAAGGGTTTTCAACAGACTGCAGATACACCATTAAATTAAAGTTAGAGACTGTTGTTATTATTATAAATATAATAAGTCATTATTGTATTAAAAAAAAAAAAGAGAAAACAATTCTGCATGTCACTTAACAGACACAAAAATACATGAACTGTGTGTGCGTGTGTGTATATTTATTATGCTCTTATTCCTTGGCTGGGATCGTGTAGAGCCCTTTGAAGCTGCATTTTTGACCTTGAAATCGCTGACCACCACTGAAGTCCACTATATGGAGAAAAAACCTGGAATGCTTTCCTCAAAAAACTTAACTTAAGAGCTGGGTAAAAAAAACACCGATATCTTGATTTTAATCAATTCTCATTTTTACAAAGCAATATCGATCCTTAAATCCCAAGAATCAATTATTCTAGCCTGTTTTCAGTTAATGAATGGAACATTGAAGTGCACCTCCCATCCAATATATCGCAATAAGCTTTGTGCTTTGGTAGTTTTAATATGAAACAAAGTCTCAGATTTCAAATTCTGTTCATTGTATTGCAGTATTCAAACAATAAATGCTGTTTTGGCGCCGTTTAATGTGGAGTGATCGCTGTAGCGCCTCAGTGAACTGATCATCTCCTCCGCTTTAATACTAGTTATAGCACAAAATAAACATGACTAAACATCCGAAGGGAAGTTAAAAGAAAGAGTACGACTTTACAATCCGTATCATGTCTCATGTGATTGCTCAATCAGTGTTTCAGCCGTGCAAAGACGTCAATATAACGGCTTGTAAACTATGTCAAGTAACGTCACATTTACCTCAGAAAAAAACATATTCGGTGACCATAAACTCATTAGTCAGCTAGAAAAATAAACTGTACAGAGGGGCATTTTGCTAAATATATGCACCATATAATATATTCATTATGATTTTTACCGTTTTTCAATGTTTAATTTATATTTTTTTATGACAGCAACCATTTAAATGTTTATATTTAAAAAAAAAACGAATTGAAGTAGAAATCTCATTATACAATTGTAACTTTTATTATAAAAACTTAAGTACAATTTAAGCAGTTGTATAGCCTAAAAAAAATTAAGCAGTTTTAACCTTATTATAGCAATGTAGTATATTTTACAGCATTAGTTAAGCAATTTTTTTTCCTTGAGAAAATTTGGCATGTGTACCTGATATACATCCAAAATAATCGATATTGAATCGCAAGTTTGTGAATGAGAATCGAATTGAATCGTGAAATTTGTGTCAAAACCCATCCCTACTTAATTTCTTTGCAACTTAAGAAAACAAGACATGGACATCTTGGATGACATAAGGGTGAGTAAATTATCAGGACATTTTTATTCTGGAAGTGAACTCATCCTTTAAGGTGCTTTATGCAACTGAAGTTCACCTGCTTTAGAACCACGTTGTTCATGAAGATCATTGGCGAGAGGCCCTGCAGAGCTCCACCAACCACCGCGGTCAGCTGCGATGATCTGGAGGAGGACTGCGACGCATCGTCTGTGTCCGTCTGATCCACCGCACTCAGATGCTCAGAGCCACCGTCTGCCAAAAACACACACGTGAACTAGGGCTGCGCGATTAATCGAATGCGATGATCATGCACATCTCGTCAGTAAAGCCGGTTCTGTGATCAGTAGTAAATCTCCATCAGCTGCTTTCAGATGGAGCAGCGTTTACTACACAGAGTCAGAGTTCTCTAATAAGCTACACAAAAAATAAAACCGCAGACGATATAATCGTGCGATTATGAAAACGTTTGCGATAATGACAGCTGTTTGCGTAGCTTCTCAGTGAACTACGGCTCTGTGTAGTAAATGCTGCTCCATCTGAAAGCATGTGAAAATCCCACATTTAATAACGTGTTTTTACTCCAAACTCACTTCTTAACGTCAGTCGAGTGTTTGAAATAAACCGTTCTGTGAGATGATGCGGCTTCTTACACAGAATAAGGATTGCATTATTATATACTTTTTTACAATGAAAATTACAATAAGAAGAACTCAAGTTGAATCAATGAAAGCAGTTAAATCTTCTGTTTATTCAGGGATCTCCTGGAGTTTCTCTGGCCTTCGGATGGAGATTTACTACTGATCACAGAACCGTGCTTCACTGACAAGATGCGCATGACTATCATGGCTTCTGCCTAATCACGATTGAGATTTCATTGCAATTTATTGTGCAGCCTTAACATGAGCATCTTCTCAAACACTTCACTGCCTACAGAACAGTGTCTAAAGCTCTCATTACACACCTGAGAAGCCCGAGTCCCTCTCAGACTCTGGCTTGGACTTGTCCATCCTTTTGTGTTTAAATCTGGCCATGCCTCTCATGTGACCTTCATCCTTCAGCCTCGTGCTCATCCTGTTCCACCGTCTGAGCCTAAAACATCAGACAGCAAACTCAGGACATCATGATGACGCATGAATAACTGCTAAACAAAAGTTTCACTTTTTAAATCAAGCAAACAGCATTTCAGTAAAACTATTAATGAAGGCAATTTTGCACATTAGAAATGAAACTGAAATCAAATAAAACAAAAAACTAAAAATTATTTCATTGCCGAGGAAAGATTTCTCATTTTCATGTAGTTTAATTTGAAGTACTAAAATAAATAAAACTGAGAAAAATAATAATAATAATAAATGTAGACAAAAAAAAAAAAAAGTAAAAAATATATTACTAAAACCTACTAAAATTTAAATGCAAAAATAAAAACTAAATTTTTCATGTAGTTTAATTTGAAGTACTTAAAACTGGGGGGGGGGGGGGGTTTAATTAAAAATAATAACAAAAGTAGACAAAAACTAATAAAAATGTAAAAATATATTACTAAAACCTAATAAAATTTAAATGCAAAAATAAAAACTAAATCAAAACCTTAATAAAACTACACTAGTATCTTAGTGATATTAAAATAACACTCTGATGCATAAATAAATCATGTTATTCATCACCTGCTGAAAAGGTTACCTGTGGTCATACTATGTTTCTACAAACATAAACATCTTATATTTTAATATTATTATTATTTATTGTAATTGATATCATCATCATGATTGTGAACATGATTGCCTGTGCATACTGTTTCTACACTAATAAACAGTACAAAACTATAAAAGTATACTACTGCAATGATACTAAAATAACATGCTGAACATCCATAAATCAATCACGTTACTCATTACCTACCCAAAGGTTACCTGTGGTCATATTGCTTCTACAAACATTAATCGTCATATTTTTAATAAGCATTATTATTCAAGCAAATGGCATTCTTGTATAATATGAATAAGAAAAGATTGAACATTGCAATACATTTTACACACAAGAAAGAAGAGCATATATATATATATATATATATATATATATATATATATATATATATATATATATATATATATATATATATATATAGTTCAAATTATCTTCCTTAGTACAAAATCAAGGACTACAGCGGGTCAACTATACGAGAAAAAAATCCTCCAACAGTGTGTCATTCTTTTTGTTATTAATTTGCATTAGAGACTTCTTCTAAGCTTCCATTTCTAATACAAATCAATTACATTTTGTTTATGAATGTATTATTTGCCTTGCAAAATGTAAAAGTTAACGACATAATCATTTTGCTGTTGTTGTGTATAAGTGCAAATAACATCTTTTAAAGAGAGCATGCAATTAACATTTCTTCGAATAAATAAAAAGGCACATGACGATATTAACAACATTGTTGTTGTAAACCGAGCGTCATGACGTCATCGCCCGGTCCGCTACGGCGTAGCCAGCTGACCTACTTCATCTCCTGCAGCTCTAGATCGGTCAAACGGCCTGCAATCTGACAGATTATCGATATTTATCGTACTGGTAACGTTACGTAAAAAAGGTTTCGTGTCTAAACGTCAAGCTTTCACACAAACGACATCGCTACACATGCTAAAGCAAAGCGGCTAGCGTCGTTAAAAGCAGAGCCGCCGTTAAGTTTCTCCTCAGAAACACGCAAACTGTTTATTCGACACACTTTGAGCAACATTCATCCGTTCAGAGCGAATAATTTAGCGTTAAAAAGTCGGTCGTGACAGCTTACTTGCGTCTCGCGCTGGCCGTGACTTCATCCGGGAATCCCCAGAGATGATGAACACAAGCTCTATCTGCAGCCCTCCTCGGATCCGGTGGATATGAAGCGTTAAAACAGCGTTCACTGAACCGTTTAACAGCGTTTTACCGCGTTCTGGCTGCGTGTCGTCGGTGAGACGCCCTGATCGTCGCAGTCGAGCAAAACACTCAAACGGCAGCACGGTGCAGTACACGAGACCTCAAGCCCCGCCCCCAGGCTGACGTTTCAAGTTTCATGACATTTGACATTAATGAAGCGTTAATGCATTAATATTCACCTTCAGAGCTAAATAAAGTGTACGTTAAACTTACAACAGCGCGTTCGTTTAATTCTCTCGCTTTATTTACGTTGGATTCTTTGACGTGAGGCCATCGCTACGTGATTGACTTGCGATCTAATCCAATCGGAGGCCACTAAACCGCTCCGACTGGCCAATCCCGGCGCAGGAGGCGGGGCTTTGTCGGAATCCGCCGCGAGGGGAAAAGCGCATTTGTTTAATGGACTTTCCTTTTAAGGAAAATGTGGGCGGGTCTGTTGGCGGAAGTGAGGTCGCGTCATTTTTCCACGCTCGCCTCGCATTGGTCAGTGACGCAAGCACTACGTATAAAACGTGACTGTTGGGCGACGTGAGAACAGCGTGCTCAAGCGCAGAGCGAGGAAACGTCAAATATTGTTCTGTCACTTGTGTTATGTAACGCTAATTACACTTTAATTGATCCTGGAGACTTGACAGACTTGAAATGATTTAAAAGTCCTCTTTTGTAAATCGCTTTGCATAAAAGCTGCATTCAATAAATAAATAATAAATAAATAAATAAAATTCACCCAAAACAAATAGGATTTATTTCTTTAAATACTGTGAGTTTATTGTTTTATAAAATATATTAAGACACATATGGGGATATGAACATGCATTGCATTGTTTTTTGATATTTTTATTGTGAATTTCCCAGACTGTTGAGTTAATTGTAGCAGCACTGAGGTATATTTCACACCTGATAAAGCCTGATTCCTTCAGTTTAGCAGCTTTATTTACACTCAGTCTGTGATCCAGGACGGTCGATATAAACACAGATGTGTGATGATCGCTGGACACCACGGCAGGGTTTGTGTTGATCCTGATCCGGGTCAGACTGACCACACTAATGTCCAGAAGTGCTTGTGTGATGAATAGAGTCTGTGCCTATTTGCCATAGTGTTCATCATATCTACAGCAGGGCATACACACAAGAAATGAATGAATGAATATTAATATAAAATATCCAAATAATAATAATAATAATAATAATAATAATGGATATTTTGTATAGAAATAAATGACTAGTAATAAATAAAATATAATACGTTTTGTATATAAATGCTACTACTATATTGCTTCCTGCAGTAGTGAATATAAATACAATATAAATATACACAATTAAAAATATACAAATAATAATATTTCTTATATATATATATATATATATATATATATATATATATATATATATATATATATATATATATATAATAAATTATTATATAAAAATATCTAAATTACAAAGTTGGGGCTTTAATGACTTTCAGACTCCTGTATTGTTGAATATAAATACAATATAAATATTCAAAATTAAAAATATATAATAATAATAATACATTTATTAATTTATATTATTTTAATATTTCTTTGGTCATTTAGTATTAAAAATGTATATAATAGCAATAATAAATAATACATTTTTGTTATATAAATGGGTCTAAAAATATATAAACTGAATAAAATTATAAAATGAATGCCTCTACAGACACATAATATGAATATAAACACATCTGCTGTGATGGCCGAGAGCTTAGAAGATCATTAATTATGTCAGATCTATTCTAGCAGATTTTTGCTGAATGTACAGGTGTAAGCCATAATTGTTTCACATAATCGTTAAAATATTTAACATAAATAGATGGCACATATGTATGTAAAAACAAAACACCTTCATAAAGGTAAAACATTTTTTTGGATCAGCTCATGAGCCCAGCTGCATAAACATAGCAATCTTTAAAAGTCTACCTTTTCGTACCTGACTAAACAGTTATGACCAGTCTTGTAGAAACATTTCAGGACTAGCAGTGCATGCACTGGCCCCTGGACACACGAGCACTAACGAGTGAATGTGATGCACTGACCCCAGCTGCGTCTCAATCCCCGTCCGTCCTTCCTCTCCGTCTCCTCCTGCGTTTGCCCTTCCGCCTCCTTCTGCTGAGGAAGAGCATTCTGAACCTTTACTTCTGTCGTTTACAAACATCAATCAATCGATCGATCGATCAATACTCACTGCTGGTTCCTCAGGTGGTGTCGTCTGGGCCTGAATGACAGAAAGTGAGTCAGATGAATGAACAGAAAGCACGCTGAGACTGAGAGCAGTGAAATGAGAGATGTACCTGCACTCACAGCTCTGGTGCTCCTGGAAGGAAAGCAGCACGTATTGTCTGCTCCTCTCCGCCGGAGTTATTCTCAACAGCTGAAGAAACACAGAGCACTCAACGTCAAAACATGAAGGAACAGCTCAGTCAAATAAATAAGCTGTGTTAGTTACATATAACGGAATTACGTCATTTAATTACAAAATAAATGTAATTGTAATTTATTTACGCATTAACTGTAAATGATTTACAGTTACTTATGAAAATGTTAATGATTACAAAGAGGGTTACATCTGAATATTTTCACACACAAACAGATTTAATTGATTTCTTTCCCAAATTTCATTGACTGCTTAAAAATAGAGTTTAGGACACAGAATAGAACATGTTTTTGTTTATTTTTTTAAGATGAACTGTTTTTTCTCCAAGGTATTGTTAGATGCCAGTGTTTTCTGTCATATGCAAAGATTTGATTTCAGAAACAGCATCATAGCTATTAAACTATTTCTTGTTATGATCTGTATTAACCTCAGAATGATCTCAAAGTAAAAAGAGGAGCTAAAGTCTGATTTTGTGGTTACATTTTAGATAGAGTATCTTCTAATCTGTAACCTATTACATTTCCAAAGTAAACTTCCCAACACTGTAAATAAATATAGATAAGTAAATAAATAAATAAGATAGACAGACAGACAGATAGATAGACAGATGGATAGATGGATAGATATAAAAATAAGTTATAAAAAAGTTAGGATCTTAGAGAAGACTTTCATGCAGCTCTTTTCCATTTCACAAAAGGTCAACATCTAAAGAACTGCAGGCCTCACTCGCCTCAATTAAGGTCAGTGTTCATGATTCAACAATAAGAAAGAGACTGGACAGAAACAGCATCATGGGAGAGTTCCAAGGCAAAAGCCATTGCTGACCAAAAAGAACACAAAGGCTCGTCTCACATTTGCCAAAAAAATATCTTGATTATCCCCAAGACTTTTGGGCAAATATTCTGTGGACTGATGAGACCAAAGCTGAACTTTTTGGAAGGTGTGTGTCCCGTTACATCTGGCGTAAAACCAACACAGCATTTCATAAAAAGAACATCATACCAAACAGTCAAACATGGTGGTGGTAGTGTGATGGTCAGCTTCAGAACCTGGATGACTCGCCATAATTGATGGAACCATGAATTCTGCTCTCTATCAGAAAATCCTGAAGGAGAATATCCAGCCATCTGTTTGTGACCTCAAGCTCAAGCACACTTGGGTTCTGCAGCAGGACAATGATCCCAAACACAGCAGCAAGTCCACCTCTGAATGTCTCAAGAAAAACAACATTACGGTTTTGGAGCGGCCAAATCAAAGTCTGGACTTAAATCCAATTGAAATGCTGTGGCATGACCTTAAACAGTCCATTCATGCTCGAAAACCCTCCAATGTTGCCACAGCCATATCACCCTGCAGCCCAAGACCGGTTGCCCATGGAAGCTAAGCAGGGCTGAGCCTGGTCAGTACCTGGATGGGAGACCTCCTGGGAAAACTAGGTATCTGTTGGAAGAGGTGTTAGTGAGGCCAGCAGGGGGTGCTCACCCTGTGGTCTGTGTGGGTCCTAACGCCCCAGTATAGTGATGGGGACACTATACTGTCAAAAGAGCACCGTCTTTCGGATGAGACGTTAAACCGAGGTCCTGACTCTCTGTGGTCATTAAAAATCCCATGACACTCATCGTAAAGAGTAGGGGTGTAACCCCGGTGTCCTGGCCAAATTCCCGCCACTGGCCCTTATCAATCATGGCCTCCCAATAATCCCCATCCACTTGATTGGCTCTATGACACTCTCTCCTCTCCACCTGTAGCTGGTGTGTGGCGAGCGCACTGGCGCCGTTGTCCTGTGGCTGCCGTCGCATCATCCAAGTGGATGCTGCACACTGGTGGTGGTTGAGGAGAGACCCCCCCCCACATGATTGTAAAGCGCTTTGGGTGTGTAGCAATACACAATAAAAGCGCTATATAAATGTTTCATTCATTCATTCATTCATTCATTCAATGTGGCTGAATTAAAACAATTCTGGAAAGAAGAGTGGGCCAGAATTCCTCCACAGCGATGTGAAAGACTCATTGCCAGTTATCGCAAACGCTTGATTGCAGTTGTTGCTGCAAAGGGTGGCACGACCAGTTATTAGGTTTAGGGGACACGCACTGTTTCACACAGGGCCATGTGGGTTTGGATTTTGTTTTCCCTTCATAATAAACAACTTCATTTAAAAACTGCATGTTGTGTTTGCTTGTTATCTTTGATTAATATTTACATTTGTTTGATGAACTGAAACATTAAAGTGTGACAAACATGCAAAAAAAAAAATAAAATCAGGAAGGGGGCCAACACTTTTTCACACCACTATATATATATATATATATATGTGGGTCCCAAGGCCAAACCAGTTGAGAACCGCTGGTATAGCGTATAATGTCACAAAAGCTTTTTATTTCAGATAAATGCTGATCTCTGGATCTTTATATTCATCAAAGAATCCTGAAAAAATGCACTCAATTGTTTTAAATATTGATAATAATGATAATAATAATAATAACCAGAAATTTTTCTTGAGCAGCAAATCAGCATATTAGAATGATTTCTGAAGATCATGTGACACTGAAGACTGGATCACAGAAATACATTACAGTTTAACAGATATTCACATAGAAAACATTTTAAATAGTAAAAATATTTCACAATATTACTGCTTTTGCAGTATTTTGGATCAAATAAATGCAGGTTTGGTGAGCAGAAGAGACTTGAAAATGAAAACGTGAAAAAATGAAAATCTTTAAAAACACTTTTGACTGGTAGTACATAAATAATATACACATGTATATATATACACAGGTGCTGGTCATATAATTAGAATATCATCAAAAAGTTGATTTATTTCACTAATTCCATTCAAAAAGTGAAACTTGTATATTATATTCATTCATTACACACAGACTGATATATTTCAAATGTTTATTTATTTTAATTTTGATGATTAGAGCTTACAGCTCATGAAAGGCAAAAATCGGTATCTCAAAATATTAGAATATTTACATTTGAGTTTGAATAAATGACCATCCCTACAGTATAAATTCTGGGTATCTCTTGTTCTTTGAAACTACAATAATAGGGAAGACTGCTGACTTGGCAATGATCCAGAAGACGAACATTGACGCCCTCCACAAAGAGAGTAAGTCACAGAAGGTCATTACTGAAAGGTGTGGCTGTTTACAGAGTGCTGTATCAAAGCATATTAAATGCAAAGTTGACTGGAAGGAAGAATTTGGGTAGGGAAAGGTGCACAAGCAACAGGGATGACCGCAAGCTTGAGAATACAGTCAAGCAAAGCCGATTCAAACACTTGTGAGAGCTTCACAAGGAGAGAACTGAAGCTGGAGTCAGTGCATCAAGAGTCACCACGCTCAGACGTCTTCAGGGAAAGGGCTACCAAGCCACTTCTGAACCAGAGACAACGTCAGAAGCATCTTACCTGGGCTGTGGAGAAAAGAACTGGACTGTTGCTCAGTGGTCCAAAGTCCTCTTTTCAGATGAAAGTAAATTTTACATTTCATTTGGAAATCAAGGTCCCAGAGTCTGAAGGAAGAGTGGAGGCACAGAATCCATGTTGCTTGAAGTCCAGTGTGAAGTTTCCACAGTCAGTGATGATTTGGGCTGCCATGTCATCTGCTGGTGTTGGTCCACTGTGTTTTCTGATGTCCACAGTCAACGCAGCCATCTACCAGGAGATTTTAGAGCACTTCATGCTTCCTTCTGTTGACAAGCTTTATGGAGATGCTGATTTCATTTTCCAGCAGGACTTGGCACCTGCCCACACTGCCAAAGGTACCAAAAGCTGGTTCAATGACCATAGAGTTACTGTGCTTGATTGGCCAGCAAACTCGCCTGACCTGAACCCCATAGAGAATCTGTGGGTTATTGTCAAGAGGAAGATGAGAGACACCAGACCAAACAATGCAGATGAGCTGAAGGCCACTATCAGAGCAACCTGGGCTCTCATAACACCTGAGCAGTGCCACAGACTGATCGACTCCATGCCACGCCGCATTGCTGCAGTAATTCAGGCAAAAGGAGCCCCAACTAAGTATTGAGTGCTGTACATGCTCATACTTTTCATGTTCATACTTTTCAGTTGGCCAAGATTTCTAAAAATCCTTCCTTTGTATTGGTCTTAAGTAATATTCTAATATTTTGAGATACTGAATTTGGGATTTTCCTTAGTTGTCAGTTATAATCATCAAAATTAAAAGAAATAAACGTTTGAAATATATCAGTCTGTGTGTAATGAATGAATATAATATACAAGTTTCATTTTTTGAAAGGAATTAGTGAAATAAATCAACTTTTTGATGATATTCTAATTATATGACCAGCACCTGTATATATATATATATATGTAGATGTACACACACAGAGAGAGAGAGAGAGAAACACTGTAGTTATCTGTGGCAGTGATACACAAAACAAATGCACAATTAAATAATATCTAAATATTTATTTCAGTTTTAGTTTGAGTTATTTTAGTGCATCAAGTTTAATTAATAAGTGAATCAAGTTAATAAAATGTTACATTTTTTAAAAATATTTTATTTTATTTAGTTTTATTTCAGTCAAAGTTTTTTATTAATTTCATGTAACAAATAATTTTTATGGTTTTGGTTTTAGCTTTAGTTTTTGTTAATAACCCTGATTCCAGAAGTCACCCGGATGTTTTTGCTGATGTTTAGTAAATAAGAGCAGCGTGTGTGACTGCAGTGACGGTGTCTGTGCCTGGATGCTGATGTTGCGTGTGCTGACGGGGAAACAGGCCAGTTTGTCATCATTGCAGCATCCGGAGCAGCGCAGCAGCGGCACACAGCCGGGATTATAGATGTGCTCCACTCCTCCTGGATACTCCTGCTCCACCTCCACCATCCGCTCCAGAGAACGACACTGACTGCGGCCCCACGCCTCAGGGAACAGCATCACTGAACACACACACACACACACACACACACACACACACACACACACACACACACAGTGAATTGTGGGGACTTTCCATACACTTCTATTATTTTTTTATACTGACCAAACAATATTTTTTATCCCCTAACCCTAATCCTACCCCTTACAGAAAACCTGTTTGCATTCTTACACTTTCAGATAAACATCATTTATATTTTTAATAATTTCTTCCCTCATGGGGACCGCAGGCCGCTCTCCACAATGTCAAAAATTTCAGGTTTTACTTTCCTTGTGAAGACACTTGGTCCTTACAATGTAGCATAAACAAGAACACACACACACACACACACACACATATACACACACCCCGATCACTCAGTCTCTCTCACACACACACACACACACACACACACACACACACACACACACACACACACACACACACACACACCCCGATCACTCAGTCTCTCTCACACACACACACACACACACACAGATCACACACACACACACACTCTCTCAGCGAATATTTAAAAGTATATAAAAAGTGACTGGACTGAATCATATGCTTTTATTGCTGTGTGCCACCAGACACTTCACAACATTTCAGCACATAGAAGAGCGCGGGGCACAAAGTAACAATCACTATGACAATTTTTCCAATACTTTTAACAATTTTCCTAAACTCTTAACACAGTTAGCACAACATCAGTCTGTGTAAGCTATACAATTACAGTTTTCCTCGATTGCTAACACACTGTAACTGATTCATTTGGCCCATTTTTCCAAACCATTCATATAGTTCTCAAAACAAAGACACGTTTCTCAAAACCTTTAACACATTGCACCTGTTTGCACACACGTTCCAATTTGCTCAGTGTTTTCTGCAAAACTCTACACAAAAACGGCAGCATTTATATCAGAACAGATAATCATGTTCTAAAACTAACTTATAGGCTAAAGTCAAAGTGAGCCGCTGTTCATATCGTGAATTGAAACACAAATATGTCCTCTGGATTTTATTCTATATTGCTAATGAGAAACAGGTGATTGAAGTCATGCAAATATATCAATTACAGCTGATTCCCATCTAGGAAACACACTCAGGTGTTGAGGTTCTTTCAGTCGCATGACCATATGATATACAGTAAAAGAAGACCTCTTTGGGCCGATCTTGTGTGGAAAAGTGCACTCCTGCTTAAATCTGATAGTTTGAGCCCGGTCTCATGAAAGTGTGTATAAATAGTATGCCAAATAAAAACGAAAACTCATGGTATTGATACGGAAAAATGGACTTTGGCGTATATATGATACAAACGTGTTTGGCGTGCATATAATACTCATCTACCCCACAACCCTAATCCTACCCATCAGTACCACGAGGTTTTGGCGTACTATTTATACGCACTTTCATGAGATCGGGTTGGATATTTTAGAAGATCTGCACCAAAGACTGGTGCCAGAGAAAGGGGACGGGTGGGAGACCACTTGCCAATATATGTGATCACATGGAACAATGTGGCATTCCACCATTCCCAGTGCAGTCAGAGCCTGGTCTGACACCCATTCGAGAATGATGTCTCCTTTCCTCAACCCCATTGAGAAGCTTTTCTGAGCCTGGAGAAGGTTTTTGACCATCGTCCACAGGGTCAAATGTCCCTCCAGGATGCAATGGATGCTGAATGCCAAGACATCACAGCTGAGCAATACCAGGAAGGATAAGGCATACCAAAAGATTCTTCCCAAGAAGCCTTGCCAGAGAAGATATCAGGTGTGATATGGATGAGAACATGTGGCCAAATACAGAAGACCAAATTATTATTTTTTTATTCTTCTGTGGCTTTTTTTGTTTTGTATATTTTGTATTTTCACATAATAAATGACAGCTATATTGCATATTTTTGTTTTTGTTTTCCTGCATTCTTGTTTTCTTTCTTGTCTTTCTAATGTCCTGTTGCAAATAAAGCCTTTACTGCAGCAGTTCTGTCTCTGTCTTTCCCCCCTTTCTGCAGCAAAATAAACAAAATACATGCATTTACTAAACCCAACAAAACAAAAATTATAGAGAGGCTTCAAAAGAAACTGTAGTGTAAAACACAATCTATGATCGATGCAATATACTGTCTATTAAGGTCAGACCTGACACCTAAAATGCTGCAGTTTCTGTAACTCTATTTGATGTTAGTGTTTTTATGATGTTGTGCTATGATCGACTAAATGTTCCTGTTGGAAGAGGACATGAGTTAGAGTTTTGGATTACTAATTTGATTTTGAGCATGTTTGCAGTGTTTAGGTAGATGTAGTGTATTGTGTTAGTGTATTATTTTAATTTGAAAATTAGTGTTGGAGTTTAGTTTGCAGTGTGTGATTTTGAGCATGAAATTAACTGTTTTGTCAATTGTGTGTTGCAGGTGTGTTGGTGCGTTAAGAGTTTAGGAAAATTGTTAGAAGTATTGAAAAAAAGTGTCATAGCGATTATAAAAAACTGTAAGTAAATTTTTCATCTCAGTTTTTAGTATTCATGAGACAAATCTGCTTGAATCTCCAATCTGTTATTTATCAGTTTAGATAGTTAACGAAGCATTAAAGAACTAAGAAGACACTAAACACTTTTAAATTCCAGTTGCACAGACAGGGAACATTGTAACACTGTGTTAATGTGCCTCGCGGTTATTAAACTATCCTTATATGACACTAGCGATGTAATTTACAGCATTTTCTTTAATGAATAGATTTATGTGGGCCGTCCCAAGCACGGGTGCAATGTGTTTACTGTCAAAATCAAAAATCAGATTGTTTTTAATTCTTAAAAAACACCATTATTTTATTTGAAAAAGTTAATCATTTTATTTTAACAAAATATTTTAGCTTGTCTTGCATATTTTTTTTTTTTTTATTAGATCAGATAACATTTTAAGCTGTCATATGGTCATTGTGCCCCTCAGATGTTGCAATGTACCCCACCCACGGGGCATGTTGTCACATTTTACTACCGTTCATTGAGGGTAAATAAAGTAACATGTATACACTGTAATTATGAAACAAAGCAACATATTTGTACTAGACAAATGTGAGATTACTGTGGATAAAAAATTATAGTCTGAACCCTGTGTGGATTTACACAAACTGAGAAAGTCAAAAAGTGTTATGTTGTGTCCTGTTCTCCTTTACTTTCACTTTTGCCAGGCCTTATATAAATCTATAAATCTTTTTTTGAGTTTTGATAAGCTCTGTTTTAAAGACGTACTTTTCTAGTGTATTTCTTTAACTTCTCAGGTAATATCAATGGTGTGAAATATTTCAGATGCGGCTGAAATTACAAGAACAGTGGTTGCATACACATATAGGCCTATTTAATTGTTTGATCAAAATTATTGCTAGGGACAATTTAGTAGTCCCTGGATATTAGTAGGGACGTGTCATACCTCCAACGCCTTGTAAAACAGTCTGTAAATGTATCAAAATTCTACTTTTGTGTTCTTCTGTGCCACATACTGTATAGTGCCAAGATGAATTTTGTTGATAGTACTGATTTCATTTTATTTGTATCTTTCTGATTCAATTTCAATTTAAAATTAGAAAATTAAAAGGTTTATAAATATAAATGTATGAATTCGACATAAAAATGACACATTTAATAAGGTTAGAAAAATGGCATTACAAAGGTGCCACTGCAAATCACTTTGAGGAGTGCTCATGTTCCCTGAGCCAATAGTGTAGGAAAGCAGAAACAAAATTGAAAAAAGACAAACTGCAAATATCTTTTGATATATTTAAGAACTGTTTATCTTTATGCCAGAGATCTGTCAAGAAAGCCAGATTGAGAAACATCATCACACTCCTAGAGTTGTTTTTTCTGTTATAAATTCGGTACGTAATCCTTCTGTACAGTCTTTCCAAAATCCTACCTGTGCACTCATGAAGAATTGGTTTAAATCTTTCCTAACAAACAGAACTTTCTCAGTTAAAACGGGAGACTTCACTTCCTCTTTAGGCAAGCTAACCTGTGGTGTTCCTCAGGGGTCTGTTCTAGCACCTACACTCTTTTCACTCTATCTACTTCCCTTGGGGTCCATCTTTAGGAAGCACAGCATTTCTTTCCACTGTTTCAATGATGATATGCAAATCTATCTGCCTGTGACCACAGAAAAAAAAAGCATGCCCTTAATAGTTTATCAGCGTGTCTGGATGACATCAAATCATGGCTTTCAAAAACAATTCCTTTTCCTGAATTCAGATAAATCGGAAGTTATTGTTTTTGGCCCCTCTGAAACTAGAACACAAAACACACTTAATCTCAAGTTCTTAAATTTGCTATTTCATCCCAAATGCAGAATCTGGGTGTGGAAATTGACAACGGCTTGAAATTTGACAAACAAATCAGCTATGTAGTAGGCTCTAGTTTTTTTTTTTTTTTTTTAAATCTTCTTATCTTTTAATCTTTTTTATCTTTATCTTTTTCTAAAATTAAAACCTTTCTTTCTAAAGCCTCTTTAGAGGTTGCTATCCACACCTTCATTACATCTCGGCTGGATTATTGCAACTCTCTATATTGAAAACAAGGGGCAATAGAGCCTTTGAAGTGGCCTTTGAATCTCCCGACCCAAATTGAGTTTAAATCCACTCTCAAAACTCATTTGTTTGTCTTGGCTTTTAACATGTAATTTTATCCTGTTTTTATTTTTTATTGGTTAGTGATTTTTGTGTCTCTTTTTTCTGTGTATTTGTATTGTAATTAGTGTACAGCACTTTGGTCGGCCAGCGGCCATTAGTAAATGTGCTTTAGAAATAAACGGAACTTGAACTAGGAGTCAAATATCAGCTCATAATGTTAAAGTTAATTTTTGTCATTGATCAGAAGGTGCTCCTAATGTTTTGACTGTGCTCCTTTTTTTTTTTTTATAAAACACAAAGGGTCAACAATAAATGACCCCTCCCCACCCCTTGACTTTTGGCCATTTCCACCACTGATTAGGAGTGTAGAGTTTAACATGGAAAATAATCTTACCTTTGGAGTGGGAATTGGCCAGAATAGCAAAAACCTGTTTAAAAGAAAAGGGTAATTAATGATAGTAAACATTATTTGTATAGCACACTTCAACTTTCAAGTGCAACTCAAATCGTTTTATAATAAAAAATTAAAAACTACTTTTTAACAAAACTCATATAGTTTTTAATCTTTATCAAGAAATAAAGCTAAAATGCATCTTTGCATCAAAAGAAAAAGAAAAGCAACTGTTTGTATCCAAAAATTTGTGAGAAATGCAGTTGAGCTTTTTTTTAAATAAGTCTTTCCTGCTCACAAAGGCTGCATTTATACAGTAAGCTAAAAAAATACAGTAAAAATTATGAAATATTATTACGATGTAAAACAGCTGTTTTCTATGTGAATATGTATTAAACTGTAATTTATTTCTGTGATGCGCAGCTGTATTTTCAGCATCATTACTGCAGTCTTCAGTGTCACATGATCTTCAGAAATCATTCTAATATGCTGATTTGCTGCTCAACAAACATTTCTGATTATTATCAATGTTGTGCTGCACAATATTTTTGTGGAAACCGTGATACATAACCATTCAATAATTTGGGTTCAGTAAGAAATGAACACTTTTATTCATCTGCAGTGCATTAAATTGATCAAAAGTTACATTTATAATGTAACAAAATATTTCTATTTCAAATAAATGCTGTTCTTTTGAACTTTCCAAAAAATGGAATGCATCACAGTTTCCACAAAATAATTGGGCAGCACAAGTGTTTTCGACTGTTGTCTAGTCTCACCGCTTCATAACTAATTTTTAATATTAGCCATTCAATCCCGTTTATCTTCATACAGCACTAAAACTGGGTCTGTCGCCACGGTAACAGGCTCAAACCTAGAGCATCTCGCAGCATGGCACGTTTGTTTTTATTTAGTGTGCGCAGACACACGGACTCGAGAACAGGCACGTCTCTGCGCATCCGCTTGAGAGAGGACAATGAGATTCTCCCACTGTGTATGTGCACTGAACCGAGCCTGACTGAAGGGCCCTGGATGCTCGTCAGTGGGCCAATCTTGGCTCCCGCCCATCGTCAGGGCCGTTTGTACGCCTACACACAGGAGCTGTACATTCATTAGAGTGCACAGGGTCTCAGATCTCCATAAGAGAGGGACTAACTTTAGCCAGGAGACGTGCAGCTCTGCCACTATTGCAATGAGGCTTTCATCGTGTTCCAAACGCAGATGAAACACAAATAGAGAAATATATATATTGAAAACGGAATAATCTTCATGCAACTCTTTTCCATACAACGACCACAACTGTCAAATGACACCATAAAATCATTATAATAAAGTTGCAGCTTTCAGATCTTCCTTACACTTTAGTTTAAATTAGTGTCACTTTTGTTTGTTAAAAAACCCCTTAAACAATCAAAACTGCCACAGTGTGTCAACAATTTCATATCTTAGGGGAAAATAACACAACCATGCTTCTTGAAAAGTAATTTGCTAAAAATTTGAGTTAAAATATCAATAAATACACAATAAAAAAATAAGAACGAGTTTTTTTAAATATATATGTGTGACTCTAGAGCACAAAACTAATTAATGCATTTATGCAAGCTGAATAAATAATCTTTCCATTGATGTATGGTTTGTTAGGATCGGGCAATATTTGGCTACGATACAACTATTTGAAAATCTGGAACCGCCTTTGAAAATTTAGAAAATCGCCTTTAAAGTTGTCCAAATGAAGTTCTTAGCAATGCATATTACTAATCAAAAATGAAGTTTTGATATATTTACAGTAGGAAATTCACAAAATATCTTCATGGAACATGATCTTTACTTAATATCCTAATGATTTTTGGCATAAAAGAAAAATGGATCATTTTGACCCGTACAATGTATTGTTGGCTATTGCTACAAATATACCTGTGCTGCTTATGACTGCTTTTGTGCTCCAGGGTCACATATGTATCAGCTTTAATACACTTATCAAAATGACCAAAACTGACAAATGTCAAATGCTATATTCAAAACACATACTTTAACTTTGAATTCACAACGAAAATGTTTGAATACTGCATTTAAACACACGTTTATAGATAGATAAGGTTTTCACAAAATCTGTAATTTTCCGTGTCTTTCTTTCCTTCTTTCTTCATTTATTTCTATAGCACAAATTAATACAACCATTGTTGCCCAATGTGCTGTACAAAGATAGATAAAAAAAAAATCACGAATATACAAAAGACAATAACATCACACAGAAAAGACACAAAGAACACAAAACATAAAGAACATAAATCTCAGCACCCAAAGAAATTAAAAGTTTTAACAATGATTTCAAACTAGAGATAGTCGGAGCTGATCTAATATTCACAGGTAACAAATTCCACAGTTTCGGGGCAGCAACTGAGAAAGCGCGATCACCCTTAAGTTTTAATCTAGATCTGGGAAGTGTTAAAAGTTGCTGATCAGAAGACCTCAAGGATCCAGCAGAAGTGTGACGTTTCACTAAGGCATCATCAAGATATGAGGGAGACAAACCGTTTAAGGATTTAAAAACAAACACTAAAAGTTTGTATTCTATTCTAAAACAAACCGGCAACCATTTGAGAGAAAACTAAATCGGTGTAATATGCTCATGCTTGCGTGTTCCTGTCAGCAGCCTAGCTGCCGCATTTTGAACTGCCTGCAAACGCACTAAGGCTGTCTGGTTAACTCCTATATATATATATATATATATATATATATATATATATATATATAGTGTCTGTTCGGATGCAGTAAAAGCAGAAAACATTTGCTCATGCTTGCATTTGCTTCAGTCACTGGCCATAATTCTGACCATGAAATCAGGCATTAAATAATATCATGCATGTGAAAATGGGCTGAGAATTGATCAAATAGTTATAATCTGACTCAGGAATCATGCTTTTGTGCTGTTTTTCTGCTGATGAAGGGAGAATGCGAGACTTTTATAAGACAAATTCTTATAAAAGCCAAAATGCTACAAAATACATAAACGTCATACATGTGAAGTGGAAGAGCAAAACAGATACTATTTTTGGAATCAGCAGCTCAAAATTAGTAAGAAACTTGGATTTCATTCAGCAAATATCTGAATGAAACCGATGACACCGATCATATGGAGAGTTTCTGTTTTTTATGTTTTTTTAAAGATCTCTGTTTGTGTTCAACAGCAGAAAGAGGTGCACTTTATGGACCACAAAGACTTTCACCCATTTCTACACTGTAACCAGGCCATCGCTAGGAATTCTGAGCCCATTTGCTTGGGGGTGTTTGGTGGGTCATAGGGCCTTCAATTGTAGTACATAAATGAATACATAAGTCAGGACAGAAACAAATACTGATAGATATTATTGAATTCACGACAAATGCACGTTCGTCAGCGCTGATCGCGCTCTGCTTTGACGCGCTGCTGGTGGATGCATTTGGCAGCGCTGCTTCACACTTTTGGAGTATTTGCTTTAGTGCTTGACTGATATCGGCCGATATTTGGAATTTTTAATATATCAGCATTGGCCGATAAGTTTTTCTGTTTGGCCAAACACAAAATCGCGTGTTCTCTGCGTGACGGTCGATCCTTGCGAGTTGAATACTGACAGGAGGAGAGTGATCGACAAACTTTAAACTCATGATTTCAAATTATGCTGCGCTTTATGCATTTGTCCACTGTCCTAATTATATCAGCCATCGGCCACCCTGCTTTCCAAGATATCGGCAACTGCATCGGCTGTCAAAAAACCAATATCGGTCGACCACTAATTTACTTTATGCGGTTTTACATGCACTGTAATTTAAAAACAGCGTCTAATATCAGGGAGGTCTCCCTCGTTTCGCCGATTGGCCCACTAAATGAATGGAATGTCAGTAGGCGATTGCGGGCCCCCCAGATCTCTGGGCCCTATGCACTCTGTCACCCTTTTCCCCCAACTAGCGACGCCCCTGACTGTAACCAATATTTCCAGGAATGTTTTGCTCTGATCAGCATGACGGCTGCTTAATTACCACAGATACTAAACACTGGAGGATAAGAGCCAAATGAGCACACTCACTGCAAAACACTGGACCTGAGAGAGACCTGCCACACACACCCTTCTTATAAACGTCAGGCCTCTTATTTAAAGATTCATTCTTATATCTAGAGGACCGAACAGTTGCTGTAGTTCAATTTTACTTTTGTCATTTCTATTTATGTAAATGAACGAGCAAGCTCTTAAAGAAGTATGAAAGTGTTATTTTTAACAATTTTTGATAATACAATTAGCTAAATTTAGGTGATACTTTACAATAACTAGTTAATTTCAGAATGTTTTTACTTTGTATTTTTGTTGTTTTCCATTACAAATATCTAAAACTCTTAAATCAAGATGCATTCACTTGAGAAGCATGATATTAAGTTTTGTTTTGAGGTTTTTTTTTTTTTTTTTGCTTGAAATAAGAACAAATATCTGCCAATAGGGTCAAAAATATAATTTGTTTTCTGACCCCCATTAGAAGATATTTTTCTCTTTTATGTAAAAACTACTTCATTTTGATAACTTTTTTTAGAAAGCAAGACTTAATATCTTAAGGCATCTCTCAAGTAAGTCTATCTTGTTTAAAGAACGTTTAGATATTTGTACTGGATAACAAGAAAAAAATTGTTTTCGCAGTGTTTATCAACTCCTACACTGCAAAAAATTATTTTCTTAGTATTTATTTTTTTTTCTTGTTTTCTAGTATAGATAACATTCTTGAATCGAGATGCATTTACTAAAGTAAAATGATTTAAGATATTAAGAGGTTTTCTAAAAAAAATAATAATAATTATCAAAATTTTGTTCAAATAATTTTTCTTGCCCCATTGGCAGATATTTTTGCTTGTTTTAAGGAAAAATGAACAAAATACTGAATTTTTTCTTTTTACAGAAAAAAATACAAAATATCTTAAGTCATTTTAGTCATTTCAGAATTTTTTGATGTTTATATTAGAAAACAAGACAAAAATACTAAGAGGATCACTTTTTGCAGTGCAAATACGTTACTTTAGTTATCTATAACTCAGCATAAGCCACCACTAACAAGAATAAAACTGAAGTAGTTGCAATTAATTGCATTAATTAGAATGACAGGAACACTCTTAAAAACACTATTTAATGTATCACATTAACTGACTTCTAAGCCAGTGACTTGAATAACTGTAGTAACAACGGTTTACAATGGAACTCATGAAGTTACCTGTACAAGAGGAATGTAGAGCAGAATCACGGCCAGCTGCGACACACGGATGAATCTCTTCATGTCGAGAGTGAACCAGAGCCGCTGTCCATCCGCTGCACACATGCACTTTCTCCAGAGCCCACTGCATTTTAATGCATCAACCACTGAACAGCCATTCAGTTAGGTGGCGCTCGAATAATCCAAGTAACTCCTTAAAATAATCTACAAGTGTCAAAGAAATCCGAAGAAACTTTTCCCTTTTGGCAATAGGATCAATGTTGTTTGTTCGCAGTGAATTAAGCCCACCCTGTGCTCGACCCCTCTACTGGCCCACCACATGAGCAATGCCGCATAATTGGGTCAACAGTGCATGCATTGGATTGGCTGTTTCACTATGATGACTGACATGTGCTTTATGATCCACTTGTCTTCCTATTAAACTCCAGAAAACTAGAACATTGCCATATTGTGGCATATATGTTTGGAAAGTTTCACCAACAACAAAAAAAAGCTACTGCAGCACACACCATTAAGCCTAATTCAGAAAAAGATACACCACTGAAGACATGCCAACACAGTTTGTGTCATTTGTAATTTCTACTATGAAGCACATTTAACACACTGGACCGTATAAACTTACTTTTGGAGAATTTACGGTAACACTTTACAATACGGTGGCACTAAAATGCATTAATTTGTGCTAAACTAATGCACAGATAATCATGAGTTAATATATAACTCATGAAGAACTAAACCATTTATTAATAATTACTGCATCAGCAACAAATGAACATTCTATATGATTCATAGATTAAGTAATCAAATTATTTTTAAATCAAATGTGTCATAAAGTATTAATTCCCTAATAACATGTATTAACTAATAGTGTAAATTCATGTTAACTACCACAATTGGTTGAAGCATGCATCTCAACTTCCACTTGTCTGCTTTAATCATTAGCTAATGATTTGCAAAGGCATCGTTATGTTACGACTTTACTTGTTGAGGCACATGACTAATTCAAAATCCATAACCACAATGTACTTAATTACTTAATTAGTTAATAGTCCTGTGCCTCAACAAGTAAAGTCATAACATGATACCTTTGCAAATCATTAGCTAATGATTAAAGCAGACAACTGGAAGTTGAAAGGCATGGCTTCGACCCAGTGTGGTAATTAACATATGAACTTACTTCATTAGTTACTATATTAGGGAATTAATACATTGACACATTTAACTAATAACAATTTGATTACTTAATCTAGGACTCACATAGAATGTTCATATGCAGTAATCATTAAATGGTTTAGTTCATGAGTTGCACATTAACTCATGATTATCTGTGCATTAGTTAAGCATTATTTAATGCTTTTGTGCACCCGTTTGTAAAGTGTTACCGAACTTACTTGTAGCTTAACCCTGTAAGGCCCACTGTTGTAATATTACAACAGTTTTAGCTTGACTAAAATAATGCTTGTGTGTTTTACCCTCCAAGACCACATTTACACAACTAATAGGCTCTATTACAATACAATACAAATTTTATTTTTATAGCACATTTAAAACAACTGCCGTTGACCAAAGTGCTTACCAGCATCAATATGCAGGTTGTATTGGTTGTATTGTAAAGTGTTACTTAATCTTACAGCTTTCCTGTAGCTCAAATAGTAGAGCATGGCGCTAGCAACGCCAAGATCATGGGTTTGATTCCCAGGGAAAGCAAGAGCTGATAAAATGTAAAAACTGTTACTTGAATGCAGTGTAAGTCGCTTTGGATAAAAGCATCTGCTAAATGCATAAATGTAAATGTAATATATACAGTCACAGAAACTAAATTCAACAACAATTCAACTAAATTTAACATTAAAAAGTACAACCTGATCCCTCTAATCAACTCCAAAAGCTCTACTAAAAAGGTACGATTTCAATCTAGACTTAAAAGCATCCACAGATGGGGAAGATTTAATATGCATTGGGAGAGGGTTCCATAAACAGAGAGCAGCCACTGAAAAGGCCCTATTGCCTTTAGATTTTAATCTCGTTTTAGGAACATGAAGAATCATCTGAGTCGAAGATCTCAAGTTTCTTGAATTTTGATAAGGGTCAGCGATATATTTTGGAGAAATGCCATGCAACGCTTTAAAAACCATCAACAAAACCTTGAATTCAATTCTAAATTCTACAGGCAACCAGTGTAAAGAAACCAAAACTGGAATAATTCTCTCTCTCTTCTTTGTATGCGTCAAAAGTCTGGCAGCAGCATTTTGTACTAATTGAAGACGAGATAACTGACCCTGTGAGATACCTATATATACAGAATTACAGTAATCGATGCGTGATGACACAAAAGCATGAATAAGAGTCTCCAGATCCTTAAAAGAAAGAATAGATTTCAGTTTAGAAATAATTCTAAGTTGATAAAAGGCAGCCTTCACAACACTAAAAACCTGTTTATCTAAAACTAAAGCTGAATCCATTGTAACACCCAAATTCTTAACATGATCTGAAACACTTATCTTCATAGAGGCCAACCTACTTATAATTTCCTTGGAAGCAGAGGAAGGTCCAAAAATAACACACTCAGTCTTATTAGTATTAAGATGAAGAAAGTTGCTTGCCAACCAGGCTTTTATCTCACCTAAACACTGAACAAGTTCCTCAAAAGATTGAGATGCACTTGGATCTACTGGGATATATAACTGAGTATCATCTGCATATAAATGTTTATTGTTTAGGCTTGCAGTGCTATTGGATGCTAGATTTTATAAATAGGCCTGTTTACCTGGCCATAAACTCAACCTGCAAACTTGAAACACATCATGCCAACACTGTTTGTGCCACTTGTAATTTCTACTACGAAGCACATTTAACTTACTGGACCATATAAACTTACTTAATAAATACATTGATACAAATTAACTTTTCTCAACAAGCTCTAAACTGGTTCAAATCATACCTGGATTGTAGACAGCAATGTGTTAAAATGAATGGTGTGAAGTCATCGATTAAAAAAAATGCAAACTAGGTGTACCACAAGGTTCAATATTAGGTCCGTTGCTCTTCTGTTTGTATATAAATGATTTACCTTAAAGTTGCAAGGAGATTGATTGTCAAATGTATGCAGGTGACCATTTATGTAACCGCAGAAACTTCTCATATGGCTGCAGAAATGTTAACCAGGCAACTGGTCTGTATTTTCCAGTGGCTGCAGGATAACTGTTTAAAACAGTTTCAATGTTTTTTTCATTAAAGAACAAAGCACTAAATGCATTTAAAATCAAAAGTAACCAAAAGGAAAGAGAGTAAACTTAAATGTGTTATAGTCGACTAAGCTCAAGTTTGATACCCATATTAAGAAAATGTCTAAGACTATTAAGAATAATTTGAACTTTTCTTATAAGACCATGTATATCTTTTAAAGCAGCTCAAGTGTTTATTCATACTATATCATCACATATGACCTATTGTGCGATAATTTGGGGTCAAGCTTCTCAATCAGTTGTTAAGCATGTGAGGTCACTATATAAACAAACTTTAAAAGTAATGGATCAGAAACCAATGAAGTAGCATCAAATTCTTCAAAAGTATAGTTTATTAAGTTGATAATCTCTTAAAAGTTTATTTATAAAAACAGTATACAAGGCCTTGCCCCTGATATAGTCTGTCAGTTGATACAAAAACTGTAGTGTGTGTGAGATGGGGCAAAGACCAGAGGGGCAGCAAGTGGGAATTGTAGAGTTGCGGAACTACTGTGGGTCAATCCTTCTCAGCAAAAGGCTCACATTTATGGAATACCATGCCTGTTGATTTAAAGTCACAACCAAAACTTAAACCCAAAATCGTTACAGCAATGTGAACGTTGAGTGCTGGTTAGTTTACATTTTATTTCTGTATGCAGGTTGATTTACATTTTGGGGTTTATGACTGTAAAGTTGCATACGGGCTTTAGTATGACAACGTACCACCTAGTTGTTTATTTGTACATGTTTCTTGTGATGAAAGTGCTTGTTGTTTTGGTTTTGATTATGTAAAAGCCTAACCAGGGATGAGGGTTGCAAACTTGCTTTATGCCCCATGTATACTGCGTCGGTTGTCTGTGACAATGCCTAGTGTGTCCCGGTTAAATAAACTGAGAACTTGGATTTACTTAAGATTGTTCAGCACAATGTTAGTTTTGAAAGTCTCAACACATGGAACCTTCAGGGTCTCTAGAAATTCCTTTGAGAACCCAAACAGGTCCAAGAGTTGATAAAGCAAATGATTGAAGGGAGATTTGTAGCAACACCTGGGAGTCAGTTGACCCTTACATCAACATGGGAGCAACTTCAGGTTGGGTAGCGCTGCACAAAATATTCTCAGACAGTTTATTGAAAGATTAATAAATCATAGAATCAGTCTCACTTCTCCACTAGAAACCACAGTAGTGGCAGTCTTCACAGCAACATCTCTTCCTAAAGGGAAAGGTGGAAAGTAGTGAAACAACCCACAACTAGTAGTCACAGATTAAGCAAAATTATAGAAAGTACTCACTTTTCCTGGTGCAGCTTTGCTCACAGGAGCCAGAAGAGGGATGACACACCTCTGTACTGCAGTGGATGAAGATCTGAGAGAAGCAAAACCACCCATTACAAAAGCGTCAAGAGGCTGAGTGTAAACCTGGTAAAGTGGGTACCAATACCGTTTCCTGCAGAGGAGTGAACGAGGCCGGATCTACAAATGTGAACATCTTGACAACAAAACGCTTGTAGTGGGTTGGGAACTGAAGACCAGACGATCCAGTCACTGGAACCAGTGTAGTCAGGTAACGGTCGTCCTGGTAAGGGCATCTAAACAGTGGTATAGAAGCATTAGGGATGGCGTACAATAGACTAACTGGATAGAGATTGGCATTACACTCACCCGTCGATCTGGTGAAAAAGCTGAGGGAGGGAAACTTCAACACCCAAACACACATAGTAACTGGACCTTGGTCTCGTCATGTCCAAAAACTCAACATGGACGGGCAAAAAGAGAAGCGTTAAACTTCCCGTTTTCCAGGAAAGCTTAAGTCAAAGCATTGTAGATTAAAGTTACTTGGGAAAACAACACCACGACTTTGAGCACTTATGTACAATCTTAAGAGAACAAACTTCCCTGAACAAAAAGGTAGTCAATATTGATTTGTTATCTGTAGACGCTGGGAATTGTGCTGTTTTGGTGCTTCTGGATCCACGTTTGACACCGTGGAGATAATGCGATTTTTCTTGAGCATTCGCAGGAGTGGGATTGACAGGGTTGCTTTAAAGTGGTTCTCATCCTATCTACATGGAAGATCCTTTGCGGTGGAGCTCAGAAGCTTTGTCATCTTCATAACTTCACATTTTTCCAAGAATGCATTAAACAATTCTCAGTCCAGTTGAAGCATATTAAACTCCATGTAAACCTTGATAGTATAGGAACGAAGCAACAGAGTCATCTCGGTTAATATGCACTTCCCAGGGCACATTATACAACATCAATTTACTCCATCACATTAATGCAAAGGAGCGCAAGTAGAAAATTAAATACTTTAATAGCGTCAAAAAAACACACCTGGAGGGTCATAACGCACAGCAAGCACCAAAGCGGACAGAATGGCAAAGCTAACTGAACTGCCACAGTTTAGAATTAAATTTGTATTCGTGATGACCAAATCGTTAATCGTGAAGTGTTTACACTTTGTAGAGCACAGTACCGGCAGTTCAAGCATTTTCATATGATCTAATTTGTAAAAAAGTTCATTCTTCAGTACGGCTGCTGTTGTCACCGGAAAAACCTTTACCCTGCAAGCGCCAATCCGGAAGCCAGGAACAGTGTGAAAAAGGCTAATTCTTTGGCCGAGTCTCCCATTGCATTAGATCAAGTGACTCATTAAACTGAGTTAAAGCAATGTTGAAAACCCCTTTACACCATGGCATATGGTTGCCCTCTAGCTGTTGGGACATTGTTCGGTGATGGATATTGTGGTGTCTTGTGAGTTTTATTCCTTTTTTAAAATATGTAAAGCACTGGTGAAGTTTAAGTGTGCCATTTAAAACGTTAATTTGAACAAAAAGGTTGCCCCAAACAGCCACAAACTCTCCAGACAGAGACAAATTCAAGGTTTCATGGAGTTTATTAAAACAGCCATCCTCAAACAAGTTTATGACACCAGGATGACTTCACCACTAGAAACTATGGTGTGCTCACTAGAGAGGGCCTTGACATTAACATCCCTTCCTGCAAAGAGAAGACAGGTGAGGAAAGGTTTCTCTTTTTAAAAAAAAAAGAGAAATGCAAGTCACTCACTTTTCCTTGAGCAACTCTGCTCACAGGAGCCAGAAAGAGAATGGCACACTGATGTACTACAGTGGATAAAGATCTGATCAAGACAGAAACACCATTAGGATTAAGAAACTTGAAATTTGGGAGAGGTAATGGGTGGGAATGAGTACCGTTTCCTGCAGAGGAACCAGTGAGGCTGGATCTACAAATGTGAACATCTTCACAACAAAGTGCTTGTAGTGGGTTGGGAACTGAAGACCAGATGAGGCAGTCACTGGAACCAGTGTGGTCAGATAACGGTCATCCTGGTAAGGGCATCTGAAAGCGGAAGTGGCAGTTAGAAACACCCCGGACTAACTAGAGAAAAATAAAAATAATTTATTCACCCATCAACCAGAAGGTCCCACTGGGGGAGACTGAGTGGACTAGGGGTTGATGTCACCCAACAACGTCCCAGTATCAGGAAAATGTTGGGGTCAGTCCTCTCCATAATGCGCACCTCAACATACACAGGCTCTCGCAGGACTTTTGTGACAGGATAATCAGCATCACTGTAGTAGGACGTGTAGACGTCATCCCCTGAGGAACACTGTGGTTTAAGCGGACTCAAGATTTGAAAGGCTTTAGGAAGACACAGGACAACACCTTACCTTCAGCACAGCCTTTGGTGACACATTGGCCATTGGCCAGTCTGAGCTCCACCCTGAGAGGTCCAGGAGCAGCTACTGGTGGAGGTGGAGGAACAGAGTTGACCTCCACAACCAGAGCTTCAACAGAAGTTCCAGAGTACCTACACTGGAAGAGAAGCCTGGACAACAGACGGTGAGCTTGGAGTGAATTTTAATCTCTGATAAATGCTACAAGTCATAGATCACTTACTCAAAGTGACTGTCCCTTGTGATGGCACCGAACGGTCCAATCCCTACTTCATATGAGGAGGTCATGCTGTTCTCATACACCACATATCCACTATCCTCCTGTGAATAGGAACAGTGTTAGCATCCAGTCCATCATAAGCAAAGCAGAACAACACCAGAAGCAGCTGCTCACCATCATGCTCGTGCCACATGCGGTCACAGGGAACTGGTATATAGCAAAAGAAGGTGTGGACTCCACAGGACCGCAAGGTGGGTCTTTTCCACCCAGTAGACGAACCGAATCCAGACTCAGTCGAGGCAGAGTAACATCTCTAGACACCACTACCACAAACTGACCATCTCTAATACACTGGACAGTGACTGGAACAAAAGTACAAGAGCAGATCAAGGCTGAGAATCTGTTTAACATGAACCGAATAAGATTGAATGCTTACCTGCTCTCCCATAGTAACACTGCTGTCCGTTAAAGCAGCAGTTGATAGCGTCACACTCAGCACCACTGATCCCAGGTTGCCCGCATTGGATTTGCTCATAACCAGCTACAGCACATTTATCAAGGGGCTCTGCCTGCGCCACTGACTTCTGAAGCTGAAACTGCTGAGGAAACCGCTGATCAGATTGCTGTTGAACTGGCTTCTGAAACCGCTGGTCAGTTTGCTGGAACATCAGAGCTTGAGATTTCTGGGGCAGATCACTCCACTGTGGAACAGCATGACAGAAACCACAAACCACCAAAATCTGAACCAAACACTGGCTTCCAGCCATTGTACATCAGCTAGTCATAAAGCAGAGATATGGCCCTTTGGTCTTTTTGTACTCTACAGATTTCAGCTAATTAATGATAGCTCCTCCCTCTTCATTAACTGTAATGATTCCCCAGACTTGCACAAGTGGGAGTTTATGTATCATTGGTTCTCAAAATTCAAGTCTTTTTTCTTGTTTTGAACATGGATATAGACACAAACTTAAGCTGAATTCAGAAAATCTTACTAACTTTACCATTTCTGTCATATAATTATTTCTGGAAGAACTAGTATGGTAGCATGCACTCCCGATTCAGCCTTGGCCTTATCCTTTGTACTACACTGCTGGAACAGAATTGACACTTTAACACTGGGGAATGAAACTGGGGGAATGAAATGCACTATACAATTAAAAGAAATTGACTTCAAGTTCAAAAGCACTCCTCAGGCAGTATTACTTTTCCAAATAATGTTGGAGTTACAGTTATTAACAGAGGACCTCAACTATATATGGTTTCAGATGGTATTGGGAAAATATCTAAATATGGCTAAACAACAATCATACCATCACAGTTACAAAAAAACAAAACTTGAGTGAAGTAAATAAATTATATTTAAATGAAAATCTGTTGAAATGTAAACAAGAAAAAAAAAGTGGAAACAAATGCAACAGGTAAATTCTTCAACTGAAACATTCTGTTCACCAGCTTTGATTGCTTTTGGCTCTTGAAAAAAGGGGTCTTTGTCCTAGCTTTATAAAACTAGTTTGGGAATTATTTAATTAAAAGTTACTACTATAATCTAAATATATTATGCAATTATTTAAATTTTCACATGGCGTATGGCAGCGGTTCCCAATCCCAGTCCTCGCACCCCCCACTCTGCATATTTTCCATGTCCCTCTTAGTTAACACCTGATTCAGATAACCAGCTCGTTAGAAGAGAGCTATGTGCATAAACTGTTCCAATTGATATGATCCCCAAAGTGTTCATTGCTCCTACTCCTGAACAGGGAAATCAGTTGGAAGTTTATTTCACTTCAGAACATTCATTCATGGATTTGCGCTGCCTGCAACATCTTCACATACAGACGAAACTTACTAGAGAAGTGTGACATAATATACCACTGTAAATAAATATTTAAATTCACGTCTTGCACACTTCAATGCCTTTTGAATGGAACATACTCATTTTGAACTGGAATCGTGGCAGAATATCCAATGATGTTCACGTTGCAGGGAACATTACGGTCAATTAGAACAAACATCATAAGTGATAAGAAATATGCAGACCATGCGTGGGGGGGAGGGGTGTGTTGGGGGGAGGGGTGTGTTGGGGTGAGGACTGGAAAACGCTGGTGTATGGTATTCCCAGTTTATGCTAGAAAATGCGTTACTGGGACAAGTATCACCAAATTTTGCTTTAACCCAAATATAGTGTAGTACTTGTATCCATTTTTTTAAACGCTTTAGAAAAACCTTAAACAGGTTTCCATTCAAATTGAAAGTTGTACTGCTGGAGAGCTTTCAAATAGCCTCAACAGCATGGCCAAAGTGAAACTGTTCATCTGAAAAGGGGCTTGGGTAATGACTAACCCTCACTGCCCTGCTTAAAAAAATAAGCAACCACAGAAATGCCAATGGTTTCCATTAAAATAAACCATTAGTTTTTTCCAATAGGATTTAACATGCCACCAATAGAGTCCATCACTAGACACCATTATGTTTCCTTTATAACCATTACATTTTCCATTTTGTTTTGGGCAGGGTTCTATTGTTTTTTTCAGCAGGGTGCACACCAGCCAGGAAGCAGGAATGGGTGTTAACACTGGCCAGAGAAAGCCATATAGCACAGAGTTGGAAAACATGTTCATAGCCTTTAAGTTCATAATGCATTGACAATTTGAGTATGCGTGTGTGTGGGGTCCTAGGTCTGCCATTGGAGCTTAACAAGCAGTTGGCCAAATTAAGTTTTGTAGATGCTCAGCTTTAGCAAGATGTCACTTTGTTGGTGAGAATGGGAGACCTTACTAAAGCAAACGGAGCACCAGTTTAGTAGAGGGTCCCTTTAAACCAGACTATAAACAGTGTTTGAGACTCAGCTAACAAAAGCCAGAGAAACAAGAATCTTGAAGTTACATGCAGTTTATTAAAATCACTGAATTCACATGACCAGAGTAACTTCTCCACTAGAAACCACCGTCTGTCCACTCGAGATGGTCTTGGCATGAGTGTCTCTCCCTGCAGGAGAAGTTGGTAAAAGCGTGAGGGGCATTTCAAAAACACTCGTTTCATCAAGTTAAGTTACAGCAAGTACTCACTCTTCCTGGTGCAGCTTTGCTCACAGGAGCCAGAAGAGGGATGACACACCTCTGTACTGCAGTGGATGAAGATCTGAGAGGGGAAAAGAGTTAAGCCATAGAATCCATTTAAGAATTAAGTGTAATATTAAGGGTTCAGGAAGAGCTAGAGAGCATACGGTTTCCTGCAGAGGAGCTGGATCTACAAATGTGAACATCTTCACAACAAAGCGCTTGTAGTGGGTTGGGAACTGAAGACCAGATGAGCCAGTCACTGGAACCAGTGTGGTCAGATAACGGTCATCCTGGTAAGGGCATCTGAAAGGGAAAGAGGTTAGAAAGTGTCTCCCAGCAGACTAACTGGATAAAGATTGGCATTACACTCACCCATCGATCAGAAGGTCCCACTGGGGGAGACTGAGTGGACTGGGGGTTGAAGTCGCCCAACAATGTCCCAGTATCAGGAAAATGTTGGGGTCAGTCCTCTCCATAATGCGCACCTCAACATACACAGGCTCTCGCAGGACTTTTGTGACAGGATAATCAGCATCACTGTAGTAGGACGTGTAGGCCTCATCCCCTGAGGAACACTGGGGTTTAAGCGGACTCAAGTTTGAAAGGCTTTAGGAAGACACAGGACAAGACCTTACCTTCAGCACAGCCTTTGGTGACACATTGGCCATTGGCCAGTCTGAGCTCCACCCTGAGAGGTCCAGGAGCAGCTACTGGTGGAGGTGGAGGAACAGAGTTGACCTCCACAACCAGAGCTTCAACAGAAGTTCCAGAGTACCTACACTGGAAGAGAAGCCTGGACAACAGACGGTGAGCTTGTAGCATTTATCAGAGATTAAAATTCACTCCAAGTCATAGATCACTTACTCAAAGTGACTGTCCCTTGTGATGGCACCGAACGGTCCAATCCCTACTTCATATGAGGAGGTCATGCTGTTCTCATACACCACATATCCACTATCCTCCTGTGAATAGGAACAGTGTTAGCATCCAGTCCATCATAAGCAAAGCAGAATAACACCAGAAGCAGCTGCTCACCATCATGCTCGTGCCACATGCGGTCACAGGAACTGGTATATAGCAAAAGAAGGTGTGGACTCCACAGGACCGCAAGGTGGGTCGTTTCCACCCAGTAGACGAACCGAATCCAGACTCAGTCGAGGCAGAGTAACGTCTCTAGACACCACTACCACAAACTGACCATCTCTAATACACTGGACAGTCACTGGAACAAGGGTACAAGAGAAGGTTAATTCTGAGAATCTGTTTAACATCAACCGAATAAGACCGAGAACACTTACCTGCTCTCCCATAGTAACACTGCTGTCCATTAAAGCAGCAGTTCATTGCGTCACACTCAGCACCACTGATCCCAGGTTGTCCGCATTGGATTTGCTCATAATCAGCTACAACACATTTATCAAGGGGCTCTGCCTGCGCCACTGGCTTCTGAAGCTGAAACTGCGGAGGAAACCGCTGGTCAGTTTGCTGTTGAACTGGCTTCTGAAACCACTGGCCAGTCTGCTGTTGAACTGGCTTCTGAAGCCACTGGTCAGTCTGCTGTTGAACTGGCGTTTGCTGTTGAACTAGCTTCTGAAACCGCTGGTCAGTTTGCTGTTGAACTGACTTCTGAAGCCGCTGGTCAGTCTGCTGTTGAACTGGCTTCTGAAACCACTGGTCAGTCTGCTGTTGAACTGGCATTTGCTGTTGAACTAGCTTCTGAAGCCACTGGTCAGTCTGCTGTTGAACTGGCTTCTGAAGCCACTGGTCAGTCTGCTGTTGAACTGGCATTTGCTGTTGAACTGGCTTCTGAAACCGCTGGTCAGTCTGCTGTTGAACTGGCGTTTGCTGTTGAACTAGCTTCTGAAACCGCTGGTCAGTCTGCTGTTGAACTGGCTTCTGAAACCGCTGGTCAGTCTGCTGTTGAACTGGCTTCTGAAACCACTGGTCAGTCTGCTGTTGAACTGGCATTTGCTGTTGAACTAGCTTCTGAAACCGCTGGTCAGTTTGCTGTTGAACTGGCGTTTGCTGATGAACTAGCTTCTGAAACCGCTGGTCAGTTTGCTGTTGAACTGGCGTTTGCTGATGAACTAGCTTCTGAAACCACTGGTCAGTCTGCTGTTGAACTGGCTTCTGAAACCATTGGTCAGTTTGCTGTTGAACTGGCTTCTGAAGCCACTGGTCAGTTTGCTGTTGAACTGGCATTTGCTGTTGAACTAGCTTCTGAAACCGCTGGTCAGTTTGCTGTTGAACTGGCTTCTGAAGCCGCTGGTCAGTCTGCTGTTGAACTGGCTTCTGAAGCCGCTGGTCAGTCTGCTGTTGAACTGGCTTCTGAAGCCGCTGGTCAGTCTGCTGTTGAACTGGCTTCGAAGCCGCTGGTCAGTCTGCTGTTGAACTGGCTTCTGAAGCCGCTGGTCAGTCTGCTGTTGAACTGGCTTCAGCCACTGGTCAGTCTGCTGTTGAACTGGCTTCTGAAGCCGCTGGTCAGTCTGCTGTTGAACTGGCTTCTGAAGCCGCTGGTCAGTCTGCTGTTGAACTGGCTTCTGAAGCCGCTGGTCAGTCTGCTGTTGAACTGGCATTTGCTGTTGAACTAGCTTCTGAAACCGCTGGTCAGTTTGCTGTTGAACTAGCTTCTGAAACCGCTGGCCAGTCTGCTGTTGAACTGGCGTTGCTGTTGAACTGGCGTTTGCTGTTGAACTGGCTTCTGAAACCACTGGCCAGTCTGCTGTTGAACGGGCGTTTGCTGTTGAACTAGCTTCTGAAACCGCTGGTCAGTCTCCTGTTGAACTGGCTTGAAACCACTGGTCAGTTTGCTGTTGAACTGGCTTCTGAAACCACTGGTCAGTTTGCTGTTGAACTGGCATTTGCTGTTGAACTGGCTTCTGAAACCGCTGGTCAGTCTGCTGTTGAACTGGCTTCTGAAGCCACTGGTCAGTCTGCTGTTGAACTGGCTTCTGAAGCCACTGGTCAGTCTGCTGTTGAACTGGCTTCTGAAGCCACTGGTCAGTTTGCTGTTTAACTGGCATTTGCTGTTGAACTAGCTTCTGAAACCGCTGGTCAGTCTCCTGTTGAACTGGCTTCTGAAACCACTGGTCAGTCTGCTGTTGAACTGGCTTCTGAAACCACTGGTCAGTCTGCTGTTGAACTGGCGTTTGCTGTTGAACTGGCTTCTGAAACCACTGGTCAGTCTGCTGTTGAACTGGCGTTTGCTGTTGAACTGGCTTCTGAAACCACTGGTCAGTCTGCTGTTGAACTGGCGTTTGCTGTTGAACTGGCTTCTGAAACCACTGGTCAGTCTGCTGTTGAACTGGCGTTTGCTGTTGAACTGGTTTCTGAAACTGCTGGTCAGTCTGCTGTTGAACTGGCTTCTGAAACCACTGGTCAGTCTGCTGTTGAACTGGCTTCTGAAACCACTGGTCAGTCTGCTGTTGAACTGGCTTCTGAAACCACTGGTCAGTCTGCTGTTGAACTGGCTTCTGAAACCACTGGTCAGTTTGCTGTTGAACTGGCGTTTGCTGTTGAACTAGCTTCTGAAACCGCTGGTCAGTCTGCTGTTGAACTGGCTTCTGAAACCGCTGGTCAGTTTGCTGTTGAACTGGCGTTTGCTGTTGAACTGGCTTCTGAAACCACTGGTCAGTTTGCTGTTGAATTGGCTTCTGAAACTGCTGGTCAGTCTGCTGTTGAACTGGCTTCTGAAACCACTGGTCAGTTTGCTGTTGAACTGGCGTTTGCTGATGAACTAGCTTCTGAAACCGCTGGTCAGTCTGCTGTGGAACTGGCGTTTGCTGTTGAACTAGCTTCTGAAACCGCTGGTCAGTCTGCTGTTGAACTGGCTTCTGAAACAACTGGTCAGTTTGCTTTTGAACTGGCATTTGCTGTTGAACTAGCTTCTGAAACCGCTGGTCAGTCTGCTGTTGAACTGGCGTTGCTGTTGAACTAGCTTCTGAAACCACTGGTCAGTCTGCTGTTGAACTGGCTTCTGAAACTGCTGGTCAGTCTGCTGGAACATCAGAGCTTGAGTGTTCTGGGGCAGATCATTCCGCTGAGGAACAGCATGACACAAAGCACAAACTGCCAAAATCTGACACAAAGCACAAACTGCCAAAATCTGACCCAAACCCCAACTTCCAGCCATTGTTCAATAGCTAGTCACAAAGTGGAGAGACTGCCCTTTGGTCTTTTGTACTCTACAGATTTCAGCTAATTAATGATAGCTCCTCCCTCTTCATTAACTGTAATGATTCGCCAGACTTGCACAAGTGGGAGTTTATATATCATTGGTTCTCAAAGTTCAAGTCTTCTTTCTTATTTTGAACATGGATATAGATACAAACTTAAGCTGAATTCAGGAAATCTTACTAACTTTACCATTTCTGTTATATAATTATTTATGGAAGAACTAGTATGGTAGCATGCACTCCCGATTCAGCCTTGGTCTTATCCTTTGTACTACACTGGTTGAATAGAATTGGTACTTTAACAGTGGGGAATGAAACTGGGGGAATGAAATACACTATACAATTAAAAGAACTTGACTTCACTTTCAAAAGCACTGAACTTTTGAAACTTTGGAGCTAAACTCTGCAGGACTCTGGCCCACCAGGAACAAGTTTGGTGACCCCTGATCTAGGATTTGGCTTTGTTTGCGTGTGCAGACCGATCGTTGTGTATGACATCGATTCCTTATGTTTTCGAAACTCTCTCGTGGTACTTTTAATCAAAGCAATATAGAAATCCTGCCCAGGACACGTCTGGGAAAAATGGTTGGAAACAAATGCAACAGGTAAATTCTTCAACTGAAACATTCTGTGCACCAGCTTTGATTGCTTTTGGCGCTCGGGGGGGAAAAAAAAGGGTCTTTGTCCTAGCTTTCTAAAACCAGTTTGGAAATTCTTGAATTAAAAGTTACTACTATAATCTAAATATTTTATGTGTAAGGTTCCACCCGCCAGCCCAAACAGTGGAATCCAGCGGCCTGGTCGTAGGTTTAATGCATGTTCGGTCTTTTACTTGCGCCTCTGAATTTATCTGGATTTAGTTTCAATTTTAGTCTAGCTCCGCATTCAATCTGACTCCAATTTCAAGTGATCATTAAATTTAGGCAATATTCTTAATTAAAAACTGATCACAGATATCGATTGTATATTAATTTATATATTTGATTATTCTGGAAATCCCATACTTTCAAATCTTCGTTCATTAGGGACCAGGTCTCGCACAGGATTTACACTTTGGCCGATTTTAGTGAATCCACGGACACAAACTCGTCAGTTCTGCATACTCATAACAAAAAGTGTATTTTTTCCTATAACCACGAGAGCTACACCGTGTTAAGCCAGTGACAGACAGAAATCCAAAGTCCCTCACGGCGTTCCCCATGGTTCATCCATTGGTGTGCAAGGAGTGAATTTATTTCCTTATAAAATTAATTCTGAGGCCAAAACTCAGGAACTCTCGCAAAGACAGATGCCATGCAATAAAACCATAAAACTAATCTGGAGAAGAGATCTCCAAAGAGAACAAACAACACCACCCTGACCAAACTTATCTCCTTGATCATTTACCACCCCCTTCTCCCCCCTGCCCTCTCTGCCTCTCCTCCCTCTCTCTTCTTCCCCAAAAAGCAAGGATATCCACATGCCCTATGTGTTAGACTGTATCTTGTGAATATACTGTTTTTCCCCTTCATGTTTGGTATCATTTTAAAGGTCTCTGTGTGATTGGTAAATTGGTCTAAATTTTACAGGAGTCACCTATATTATGAAGTGAATTCTGTACTTCTGTTGTGGGCGGTCTCCTTTCAAAATCTGATAAACATTGCTCTACACCAGGAGCCCGTTTCAGAAAGGAGGTTAAGTGAAAACTCTGAGTATGTTATCCCTGAAATGAGGGAATCTCTGGGTTTTCTGTTTCAAAATGGGAGGTTTGTCAAACCCGAGAAAGCAGGGTAAGTCAACGTGGTAACTTACTCTGTGAACCTAACCTGGTCGGAGCAGGTTTTCTTGATAAACCGAAGTTTCTTTCCGTCTCCTCCCCCTTTTTATAGTGTTAGGGAAGTTTAAATACCTTATTCATTCATTCACGCTGCAAAATTGCTTTTCTTACTGAGTATTTTTGTCTTATTTCAAGTACAAATATCTAAAAATTCTTTATATGGATTCTATATATGAAAAATGGTCTATATTTAGTCTTGTTTCCTGGGGGATTTTCCTTTTAAGTGCATATTACATAAAACAAGTAAAATTGTCCGCCATAGGGTAAGAAAAATAATCTTAAAGCAAACGGAAAGAAGAATATTTTTAATTGCTTACCCCATTGGAAGATAATTTGCAAAATAAGAAAAATGCACTTTAAAACATCGGAGATGCAGAACACATTATAAGTCCGCTGTATGCAGATTTTAAGGAAAGTGTGCATCCCTCTCACACTCATTCTGAGAATTTTTTCCTGGGTACAAATCCGTCAAAGAGGAGTTTCACAGGACTGTATGTCAGTGGTGTAAAAACCGGTTTAAATTAGGCTAATCTGATAAATGACGTTCACTTAACATCTTTCTGTGACGTCTGGAAGTAACCCAATAATCAGAATTTCCAGTGTGGTTGGATGCATTGATGACAAGCATATCTCCACCATCTCACCTTCTGAAAATGAAACTGATTACTGTATGGAATGGAAGGATGCCAGATGGAGGGGTAGTACGAGCCGTAACCATCACCAAAGCTGTTAAATAATTTCAGAAATCATTTTTCCAGTAGATTAATTTGTAGTGGTATTTCCAAGAATTTATGCTCAGGACAGATCATACCAAAGCACCAATGGATGAACACCATGAAGGAGACTTTGGATTTCTGACTGTCACTGGCTTAACACGGTTTAGCTCTCGTGGTTATAGGAAAAATAGGGTTTCACTTTATTTCGATGGTCCCTTTAACACATTCTATTGACTAGAAGTAATGTTGCACCTACATTTCTACTAACTCTCATTAGAGTGGTAGTAGTGTATTAGTTGACTGGTAGGGTTAGGGTTAGATTAAGTTGGCACGTTCTTGCAAAGTTACTTATAGTCAATAGAATATCTGTTGGGAGACCAACACAATAAGGAGTTAGTAGATATGAAGCAGACAGTCTACTAATACTCTTATGAGAGTTTGCTGACATGTAGTTGCAACATTACTTAGTGTCAACAGAATGTTCAAAAGGGACCATCAAAATAAAGTGTTACCAAAAATAGTATATAGGAAAGTATGCAGGCGCAGTTATAACCACTCTGCACCCTCTGAATAAGTTCAGAACTGACGAGTTTGTGTCCGTGGATTCACTATCGGTCGAAGTGTAATTCCTGTGCGATACCTGGTCCCTAATGAACGAAGAATTTAAAGTATGGGATTTCCAGAATAATCAAATATCTAAATTAATATACAATCGATGTCTGTGATCAGTTTTTAATTATAAATATTGTCTAAATTTAATGATCACTTGGAATTGAAGTCAGATTGAACACGGAGCTAGACTAAAATGACAGAAGTACAGAGTTAACTTAAGTTTTCAATATTTCTCATAATACAAGGGGCTACTGTGAAATTCAGACCAATTTACCCATCACACAGAGACCTTTAAAATGATACCAACCATGAAAGGGGAAAAACAACATTCACAAGATATAACACTTGTGGCATATGGATATTCTTGCTTTTGGGGAAGAAGAGCGAGGGAGGAGAGTCAGAGGCAGGGGGTCGTAAAAGAGCAAGGAGAGAAGTTTGGTCAGGGTGGTGTTGTTTGCCTTCTTTGGAGATCGGTTTTATTGGTCATGATCAATGTTCCCTCGAAATTTTTCTTCTTGCTGAGCAAAACTTTTCTTTATTGGGCGGAGATTTCAGACACCTGAGCAAAAATACTCTTTATACCAGACCTGTACAGCGCACACAAAAACGTGTGTAAATTTTAACTTTAATTTGCCATTTATATTTGATTTGACCCTTGATGTAACTAAATGTACATTTTAGGTTACCTGAGAAAACATTTTTACAGTATAATACAATGTCGTTCAAAAGTTTGGAATCAGTAAAGTTCTTTAATATGCTTTAAAGTGTTATTTATTCCTGTGAAGTAAAGCTGTAACTTCTGCGCGGAAGTGCACGGCTTAGAGGGAACATTGGTCATGACTGACCATCACTGCACACCAGCCAGGAAGCAGGAATGGTGTTAACACTGGCCAGAGAAATCCGTATAGCACTCGGTCATAGCCTTTAATTTCATAAGGCATTTTGACGATTTGAGTGGTGGGTCCTAGGTCTGCCATTGGAGCTTAACAAGCAGTTGGCCAAATTAAGTTTTGTAGATGCTCAGCTTTAGCAAGATGTCACTTTGTTGGTGAGAATGGGAGACCTTACTAAAGCAAACGGAGCACCAGTTTAGTAGAGGGTCCCTTTAAACCAGACTATAAACAGTGTTTGAGACTCAGCTAACAAAAGCCAGAGAAACAAGAATCTTGAAGTTACATGCAGTTTATTAAAATCACTGAATTCACATGACCAGAGTAACTTCTCCACTAGAAACCACCGTCTGTCCACTCGAGATGGTCTTGGCATGAGTGTCTCTCCCTGCAGGAGAAGTTGGTAAAAGCGTGAGGGGCATTTCAAAAACACTCGTTTCATCAAGTTAAGTTACAGCAAGTACTCACTCTTCCTGGTGCAGCTTTGCTCACAGGAGCCAGAAGAGGGATGACACACCTCTGTACTGCAGTGGATGAAGATCTGAGAGGGGAAAAGAGTTAAGCCATAGAATCCATTTAAGAATTAAGTGTAATATTAAGGGTTCAGGAAGAGCTAGAGAGCATACGGTTTCCTGCAGAGGAGCTGGATCTACAAATGTGAACATCTTCACAACAAAGCGCTTGTAGTGGGTTGGGAACTGAAGACCAGATGAGCCAGTCACTGGAACCAGTGTGGTCAGATAACGGTCATCCTGGTAAGGGCATCTGAAAGGGAAAGAGGTTAGAAAGTGTCTCCCAGCAGACTAACTGGATAAAGATTGGCATTACACTCACCCATCGATCAGAAGGTCCCACTGGGGGAGACTGAGTGGACTGGGGGTTGAAGTCGCCCAACAATGTCCCAGTATCAGGAAAATGTTGGGGTCAGTCCTCTCCATAATGCGCACCTCAACATACACAGGCTCGCAGGACTTTTGTGACAGGATAATCAGCATCACTGTAGTAGGACGTGTAGGCCTCATCCCCTGAGGAACACTGGGGTTTAAGCGGACTCAAGTTTGAAAGGCTTTAGGAAGACACAGGACAAGACCTTACCTTCAGCACAGCCTTTGGTGACACATTGGCCATTGGCCAGTCTGAGCTCCACCCTGAGAGGTCCAGGAGCAGCTACTGGTGGAGGTGGAGGAACAGAGTTGACCTCCACAACCAGAGCTTCAACAGAAGTTCCAGAGTACCTACACTGGAAGAGAAGCCTGGACAACAGACGGTGAGCTTGTAGCATTTATCAGAGATTAAAATTCACTCCAAGTCATAGATCACTTACTCAAAGTGACTGTCCCTTGTGATGGCACCGAACGGTCCAATCCCTACTTCATATGAGGAGGTCATGCTGTTCTCATACACCACATATCCACTATCCTCCTGTGAATAGGAACAGTGTTAGCATCCAGTCCATCATAAGCAAAGCAGAATAACACCAGAAGCAGCTGCTCACCATCATGCTCGTGCCACATGCGGTCACAGGAACTGGTATATAGCAAAAGAAGGTGTGGACTCCACAGGACCGCAAGGTGGGTCGTTTCCACCCAGTAGACGAACCGAATCCAGACTCAGTCGAGGCAGAGTAACGTCTCTAGACACCACTACCACAAACTGACCATCTCTAATACACTGGACAGTCACTGGAACAAGGGTACAAGAGAAGGTTAATTCTGAGAATCTGTTTAACATCAACCGAATAAGACCGAGAACACTTACCTGCTCTCCCATAGTAACACTGCTGTCCATTAAAGCAGCAGTTCATTGCGCCACACTCAGCACCACTGATCCCAGGTTGTCCGCATTGGATTTGCTCATAATCAGCTACAACACATTTATCAAGGGGCTCTGCCTGCGCCACTGGCTTCTGAAGCTGAAACTGCGGAGGAAACCGCTGGTCAGTTTGCTGTTGAACTGGCGTTTGCTGTTGAACTAGCTTCTGAAACCGCTGGTCAGTTTGCTGTTGAACTGGCTTCTGAAACCACTGGTCAGTCTGCTGTTGAACTGGCTTCTGAAACCACTGGTCAGTCTGCTGTTGAACTGGCTTCTGAAACCGCTGGTCAGTCTGCTGTTGAACTGGCTTCTGAAACCGCTGGTCAGTCTGCTGTTGAACTGGCATTAGCTGTTGAACTGGCTTCTGAAACCGCTGGTCAGTTTGCTGTTGAACTGGCGTTTGCTGTTGAACTAGCTTCTGAAACCGCTGGTCAGTCTGCTGTTGAACTGGCTTCTGAAACCACTGGTCAGTCTGCTGTTGAACTGGCTTCTGAAACCACTGGTCAGTCTGCTGTTGAACTGGCATTTGCTGTTGAACTGGCTTCTGAAACCGCTGGTCAGTCTGCTGTTGAACTGGCATTTGCTGTTGAACTAGCTTCTGAAACCGCTGGTCAGTTTGCTGTTGAACTGGCGTTTGCTGTTGAACTAGCTTCTGAAACCGCTGGTCAGTCTGCTGTTGAACTGGCTTCTGAAACCATTGGTCAGTTTGCTGTTGAACTGGCTTCTGAAGCCACTGGTCAGTTTGCTGTTGAACTGGCATTTGCTGTTGAACTAGCTTCTGAAACCGCTGGTCAGTTTGCTGTTGAACTGGCTTCTGAAGCCGCTGGTCAGTCTGCTGTTGAACTGGCTTCTGAAGCCGCTGGTCAGTCTGCTGTTGAACTGGCTTCTGAAGCCGCTGGTCAGTCTGCCGTTGAACTGGCTTCTGAAGCCGCTGGTCAGTCTGCTGTTGAACTGGCTTCAGCCACTGGTCAGTCTGCTGTTGAACTGGCATTTGCTGTTGAACTGCTTCTGAAACCGCTGGTCAGTTTGCTGTTGAACTAGCTTCTGAAACCGCTGGCCAGTCTGCTGTTGAACTGGCGTTTGCTGATGAACTAGCTTCTGAAACCGCTGGTCAGTTTGCTGTTGAACTGGCTTCAGCCACTGGTCAGTCTGCTGTTGAACTGGCTTCGAAGCCGCTGGTCAGTCTGCTGTTGAACTGGCATTTGCTGTTGAACTAGCTTCTGAAACCGCTGGTCAGTTTGCTGTTGAACTGGCATTTGCTGTTGAACTAGCTTCTGAAACCGCTGGTCAGTTTGTTGAACTAGCTTCTGAAACCGCTGGTCAGTTTGCTGTTGAACTGGCGTTTGCTGATGAACTAGCTTCTGAAACCGCTGGTCAGTTTGCGGTTGAACTGGCGTTTGCTGATGAACTAGCTTCTGAAACCGCTGGTCAGTTTGCTGTTGAACTGGCTTCTGAAACCACTGGTCAGTCTGCTGTTGAACTGGCATTTGCTGTTGAACTGGCTTCTGAAACCGCTGGTCAGTCTGCTGTTGAACTGGCTTCTGAAACCACTGGTCAGTCTGCTGTTGAACTGGCTTCTGAAACCACTGGTCAGTTTGCTGTTGAACTGGCGTTTGCTGTTGAACTAGCTTCTGAAACCGCTGGTCAGTCTGCTGGAACATCAGAGCTTGAGTGTTCTGGGGCAGATCATTCCGCTGAGGAACAGCATGACACAAAGCACAAACTGCCAAAATCTGACCCAAACCCCAACTTCCAGCCATTGTTCAATAGCTAGTCACAAAGTGGAGAGACTGTCCTTTGGTCTTTTTGTACTCTACAGATTTCAGCTAATTAATGATAGCTCCTCCCTCTTCATTAACTGTAATGATTCGCCAGACTTGCACAAGTGGGAGTTTATATATCATTGGTTCTCAAAGTTCAAGTTTTCGTTCTTATTTTGAACATGGATATAGATACAAACTTAAGCTGAATTCAGGAAATCTTACTAACTTTACCATTTCTGTCATATAATTATTTATGGAAGAACTAGTATGGTAGCATGCACTCCCGATTCAGCCTTGGTCTTATCCTTTGTACTACACTGGTTGAATACAATTGGTACTTTAACAGTGGGGAATGAAACTGGGGGAATGAAATACACTATACAATTAAAAGAACTTGACTTCACTTTCAAAAGCACTGAACTTTTGAAACTTTGGAGCTAAACTCTGCAGGACTCTGGCCCACCAGGAACCAGTTTGGTGACCCCTGATCTAGGATTTGGCTTTGTTTGCGTGTGCAGACCGATCGTTGTGTATGACATCGATTCCTTATGTTTTCGAAACTCTCTCGTGGTACTTTTAATCAAAGCAATATAGAAATCCTGCCCAGGACACGTCTGGGAAAAATGGTTGGAAACAAATGCAACAGGTAAATTCTTCAACTGAAACATTCTGTGCACCAGCTTTGATTGCTTTTGGGGGTCTTTGTCCTAGCTTTTTAAAACCAGTTTGGAAATTCTTGAATTAAAAGTAAACAGTTGTTACTGTAATAAAAATTTACATTCAGTAGTGCAAATAAGGCCGATGTGAGGTAGGAGAGAAGAGTTAATAATATATGAGGAAGTGGATCAACGGGGGTTAGGGTTCAGTAAAGAGACAGCTCTGGGGAAGAAACTGTTCTTTAGTCTGCTGGTCCTGGTCCGGAGGCACCTGAAACGCCTGCCGGAGGGCAGGAGAGAAAACAGTCTGTGGGCTGGGTGAGAGGATTCCTTAAGGATGCTGTGAGCTCAATGCAGACAGCGTTTCCTCTGGATGTGTTCGATGGCAGGTAGTGGAGTCCCTGTGATGCGCTGGGCAGTTTTCACCACCCGCTGCAGTGCCTTGCGCTCCGCAACAGAGCAGCTCCCATACCATACTGTGACACAGTTGGTCAGGATGCTTTCTATTGCGCAGCGATAGAAGTTCACCAGGATAGCTGAGGAGAGCTGATTCTTCCTCAGTGTCCTCAGAAAGAAGAGGCGCTGGTGAGCCTTCTTGACCAGGCTGGAGGTGTTGGTTTTCCACGACATGTCCGCCGAGATGTGGATCCCCAGGAACTTGAAACTGGAGACACGCTCAACAGCCATTCCATTGATGTGGATGGTGTCGTGTGTGCCTCTTGACTCCATCCTGAAGTCCACGATGAGCTCCTTCGTTTTGGTGGTGTTGAGGAGCAGGTTATTTTCACTGCACCATGTGGCCAGGTGCTGGATCTCCTCCCTATAGGCAGTCTCATCGTTGTTACTGATGAGGCCAATCACCGTGGTGTCGTCTGCAAACTTGACGATGGAATTAGATCCATACACAGGCTTGCAGTCGGAGGTGAAGAGGGAGTAGAGAAACGGGCTTAGCACACAGCCCTGTGGTACACCAGTGTTAAGTGTGATGGATGTGGAGCAGGTGAATCCTGATCGAACATTCTGGGGTCTGTTGGTCAGGAAGTCCAAAATCCAGTTGCACATTGAGGTATTGATGCCCAGGTCTCCAAGTTTGGCTATTAACTTGGTTGGGATGACAGTGTTGAATGCTGAGCTGAAGTCAACAAACAGCATACGTGCATAAGTGTTCTTATTGTCCAGGTGAGTGAGCACAGAGTGCAGTGCTATGGAAACTGCATCCTCTGTGCTCCTATTGCTACGGTAGGCAAACTGGTGTGAGTCCAATGTGGATGGTAGAGAGTCTTTTAGGTGTTCCAGGACCAGCCGCTCAAAGCACTTCATGACGATGGGTGTGAGTGCTACAGGGCGGTAGTCATTAGGGCACCTCGGACTAGAGTGTTTTGGCACTGGCACAATGGAAGTGCATTTAAAGCATGTTGGTACGGCTGCTTGGGCAAGAGACAGATTGAAAATGTCTGTAAAAAACCCCAGCGAGCTGCTCCGCACATGCCCTGAGAACACGACCAGGGATGTTGTCTGGTCCAGCAGCCTTGTGCGCGCTGATCCGGCTCAGTTCCTTGCAGACATCTGTGGAGGAGAGTATGATTGGTGGGTGGTCAGCTGAGGATTGAGCTTGGTGGCAGTTTCTCTGTTGTCTCTTTCAAAGCGAGCATAAAAGTAATTTAGCTCGTTCAGGAAGTTGACATCAGTGGCTGCGGGGGTGGAGTGGGTGGGTTTGTAGTTACTGATGGCCTGAATGCCCTGCCACATGCGTCGAGGGTCAGAGTTGGAAAAGTGTCCCTCTATCTTTAGCTTGTAGCAGTGCTTGGCCTTTTTGATGCCCCTCTTCAGGTTTGCTCTGGATGTGCTGTAGGCTTGTGCATCTCCTGATCTGAAGGCAGTGTTGCGTGACTTCAACAGGAGTCGCACTTCCTTGTTCATCCAAGGCTTCTGATTTGGATATGTGGTGATCTGTTTCTGGGTTGTAACACTGTCAATGGTGATATTGATATGATCCAATACAGAGGAGGTGTAAGAGTCAATGTCTGTGTGAGCGCCACTGGTGGCTTGAGAAGCAAACATACTCCAGTCTGTGTGTAGAAACCTTTCCTGGAGTGTGGAATCTGCCCCCGCAGGCCACACCTTGATGGTCTTCACTGATGGCTTCACACGGTTGATGAGGGGTGCATATTTGGGGGTGAGGAACAAAGAAAGGTGATCTGACTGTCCCAGGTGGGGGAGGGGTGTCGCAACGTAAGCTCCAGCCATGTTTGTGTAAACATGGTCTAAGGTTTTGTTTCCTCTGGTGTGACAGGAAACATGCTGGTGAAACTTGGGTAGCACTGACTTTAAGTTTGAGTGATTAAAGTCACCTGCAACAATAAAAGCCGCTTCGGGTGATCAGTCTGTTGTTTACTGATGGCTGCGTGAAGTTCTTTCATAGCAAGCTTGGCATCAGCATCCGGGGAATATAGGCTGCAGTTATAATGGTGGAAGTGAACTCCGCGGTAGATAAACGGTCTACATTTAACCATGAGAAACTCAAGGTTAGCTGAACAATGACTCCCAACAATAGCAGAGTTTGTGCACCAAGCTTGGGGTGGTTTGTCAAACCCGAGAAAGCAGGGTAAGTCAACGTGGTAACTTACTCTGTGAACCTAACCTGGTCGGGAGCAGGTTGTCTTGATAAACCAAGTTTCTTTCCGTCTCCTCCCCTTTTATAGTGTTAGGAAGTTTAAATACCTTATTCATTCATTCACGCTGCAAAATTGCTTTTCTTACTGAGTATTTTTGTCTTATTTCAAGTACAAATATCTAAAAATTCTTTATATGGATTCTATATATGAAAAATGGTCTATATTTAGTCTTGTTTCCTGGGGGATTTTCCTTTTAAGTGCATATTACATAAAACAAGTAAAATTGTCCGCCATAGGGTAAGAAAAATAATCTTAATGCAAACGGAAAGAAGAATATTTTAATTGCTTACCCCATTGGAAGATAATTTGCAAAATAAGAAAATGCACTTTAAAACATCGGACATGCAGAACACATTATAAGTCCGCTGTATGCAGATTTTAAGGAAAGTGTGCATCCCTCTCACACTCATTCTGAGAATTTTTTCCTGGGTACAAATCCGTCAAAGAGGAGTTTCACAGGACTGTATGTCAGTGGTGTAAAAACCGGTTTAAATTAGGCTAATCTGATAAATGACGTTCACTTAACATCTTTCTGTGACGTCTGGAAGTAACCCAATAATCAGAATTTCCAGTGTGGTTGGATGCATTGATGACAAGCATATCTCCACCATCTCACCTTCTAAAATGAAACTGATTACTGTATGGAATGGAAGGATGCCAGATGGAGGGGTAGTACGAGCCGTAACCATCACCACAGCTGTTAAATAAAGAAATTATTCAAAATTTTTTGGTCATCTTTATTTCCTAATACAAAAGCAAAAGTTATTCTTTTTACTTTTGGATTTTAGAAATCTTCCAATACTTGACCGTCTCCTCTTCATCTGTCAGTGGCGCTGTTGCAGGTTCTCCCTCTGCCTTCTTGCTGTCGACAAGTCAGTAGTTCATTTTATTAATTAAGAAATGTAACAGGTTGGATTAGAGAATATTTAATTATGTGAAAAGAGTGTTAGACTATGTGAAAAAAGCTGCAGCGCATCGAAATAGACATTGAATGATATTTAATGTCAAATGTTTGTAAGGTAATTTAGCCCACATCCATGAACCTTTCATGCTTAAAACTTTACCGTGATTGAATTGTGTTTTTATACTTCATTTTTACAACTGCTGCCACATTCTTGTTTCTTTTTTCTGTTGTGTTCCTTTTTTTTTTTTTGTGGCCATGGGATGCCATTAAAATGAATATTAGTTCAATAATTTACAGTTTTCACCTCTGATATTATAACAGTTATTAAATTATTGACAGTTATTAAGAATTAAAGTTACGCATTGACGGAAGTACGCGCGCTGACATCTTTTTGGCGGGAGCTGTTGCCATGGTGAATCGTAATTTCGACGCTCCACTGATCATGACTTTTCATAGTCGTGGTGCACGCGCTTAACTCAGAGTCAACCTACTTAGAGTTGAGTAAACTATCTCAGTTCAGCTGTTCTGTGTTTAAACTCAGAGTTTCCCATCTCAGAGTAAGTCAACGCTGAGTTCAAGTTTAAACTCAGAGTTGGTTGAACCTCCTTATTGAAACGGGCCCCTGGACTGAAGCTCAAAGTTACTGCAGAGAACATCACAGAGACCTCGTCAGTATCAGGAATGAGACTGAAAATTTCAAAGTTCAGTCGTTATTACAATATCCTTCCTCTGTTTGGATCGGTCTGTACAGAACCAGAACTTGGTCAGATCAGAGCAACTCTTCATTCACTAACTGGAGGACAGGACGGCCAGATAATGTTGCAGGATCCTGTACTGCGTCTCATTTAGAGTCTCTGGGAAATGGACTGATGAATACGGCTTTTCTACATTTCCTTTTATTTGCTACAGTGGTATGTATATTTCTCAACCTGGACTGTAATCCATTAAATTACATTAACTGAAATGGTACAAGTTGTCTTGTTCTTTTCTACAGCTGCAGTAGATGTCTTGTTGTTATCAAACTAAAATTTCTAAAAGCTACAATTTTACACTTTTCCCCACAGTTTCATCTTTGACATCATCCCGTGAGTATCACTTTGTGAACGAGTCTAAGACCTGGACTGAAGCTCAGAGATACTGCAGACAGAATTACACTGATCTGGCCACCATTGATAACATGGAGGAAATGAACAGGCTGATTAACACAGTTGATGGGAGTTACAGCGGCTCAGCCTGGACTGGACTGGACTGTATGATGATGTGCTGAAGAACATCTGGAGATGGTCACTGGAAGACAATGATTTCTATCAGGAAGGACAGAGAGATTTCAGAAACTGGCATCATGAGCCAGACAACAGTGGTGGAAAGGAACTTTGTGTTTACATGGATTATAATGGGAAATGGCTTGATAGGCCATGTGACAATTAGTACCAAGGGCGTAGGTTTGTTTCTGACATTGGTGGGGACATAAACCCAACACAAACAGTTGAACATCATTAATTTAAAGTTAAAGACGACTCAGGACGCATGTTCCAAATCTTGCTGCACCACAGAGTGCCACTTACGTAGTTTACCATAAAATCCACATTATATTTGTCCCAAATTATTGTTAATGTTCATAATGACTTTATCCCAGGCTGGAAGATTGTGTATCTTTCCGCACAACGTTTGTCTTTCTGTCTGTATCTAATAAGAGCCATAGGTCGCGCTTTCTCTTTCCATTTGCTCTGTTTTGTCAAACAGCGTACTTCAAACTCATCGATGCAGCTTTGTTAATTCCAGAAGTGGGCTTTTATATCTACTGTTTTAGACTGCGGTCTTGAATTGGGTGCAATCCCTGTGAGTTGTTCTAAATGCTGCGCTGCTCTCCTCGTCCGGCACCTTTCAGATGCGTCTGAAATTACAAAACATATAGTCAAAATTATTGCCAGGGACAGTTTGGTAGTCGCTGGATATTGGTAGGGACACCTCCCTTGCGTCCCCCTAATTCTACGCCCCTGAGCACGGGAACCAAAAACCAAAAGGTCTTTTATGTTTTACAACTGATTTGAAGATTTCTTTGTCTTTGTTATCTGGGTATATAAGGTAAGTGACAAAACACGTGTCTGGTGACCCCTGTTCTAGGGTCTGGTATGCATCTTTTACTCTTAGATTAATCTTTGAGAATTTGATGTTTTGTATTGATATGACTTGACATCTTTGAATTGGCTATGCAATTGGCATAATTAATACATATTTACCTGACTGATAATAAAATGTTATTTTTGACTTATATTCTGAATGATCTCTTCAGAAATCATTTTTCCAGTAGATTAATTTGTAGTGGTATTTCCGCAAATTTGCGTTCAGGACAGATCATACCAAAGCACCAATGGATGAACACCATGAAGGAGACTTTGGATTTCTGACTGTCACTGGCTTAACACGGTTTAGCTCTCGTGGTTATAGGAAAAATAGGGTTTCACTTTATTTCGATGGTCCCTTTAACACATTCTATTGACTAGAAGTAATGTTGCACCTACATTTCTACTAACTCTCATTAGAGTGGTAGTAGTGTATTAGTTGACTGGTAGGGTTAGGGTTAGATTAAGTTGGCACGTTCTTGCAAAGTTACTTATAGTCAATAGAATATCTGTTGGGAGACCAACACAATAAGGAGTTAGTAGATATGAAGCAGACAGTCTACTAATACTCTTATGAGAGTTTGCTGACATGTAGTTGCAACATTACTTAGTGTCAACAGAATGTTCAAAAGGGACCATCAAAATAAAGTGTTACCAAAAATAGTATATAGGAAAGTATGCAGGCGCAGTTATAACCACTCTGCACCCTCTGAATAAGTTCAGAACTGACGAGTTTGTGTCCGTGGATTCACTATCGGTCAAGTGTAATTCCTGTGCGATACCTGGTCCCTAATGAACGAAGAATTTAAAGTATGGGATTTCCAGAATAATCAAATATCTAAATTAATATACAATCGATGTCTGTGATCAGTTTTAATTATAAATATTGTCTAAATTTAATGATCACTTGAATTGAAGTCAGATTGAACACGGAGCTAGACTAAAATGACAGAAGTACAGAGTTAACTTAAGTTTTCAATATTTCTCATAATACAAGGCTACTGTGAAATTCAGACCAATTTACCCATCACACAGAGACCTTTAAAATGATACCAACCATGAAAGGGGAAAAACAACATTCACAAGATATAACACTTGTGGCATATGGATATTCTTGCTTTTGGGGAAGAAGAGCGAGGGAGGAGAGTCAGAGGCAGGGGGTCGTAAAAGAGCAAGGAGAGAAGTTTGGTCAGGGTGGTGTTGTTTGCCTTCTTTGGAGATCGGTTTTATTGGTCATGATCAATGTTCCCTCGAAATTTTTCTTCTTGCTGAGCAAAACTTTTCTTTATTGGGCGGAGATTTCAGACACCTGAGCAAAAATACTCTTTATACCAGACCTGTACAGCGCACAAAAACGTGTAAATTTTAACTTTAATTTGCCATTTATATTTGATTTGACCCTTGATGTAACTAAATGTACATTTTAGGTTACCTGAGAAAACATTTTTACAGTATAATACAATGTCGTTCAAAAGTTTGGAATCAGTAAAGTTCTTTAATATGCTTTAAAGTGTTATTTATTCCTGTGAAGTAAAGCTGTAACTTCTGCGCGGAAGTGCACGGCTTAGAGGGAACATTGGTCATGACTGACCATCACTGCACACCAGCCAGGAAGCAGGAATGGTGTTAACACTGGCCAGAGAAATCAGATAGCACTCGGTCATAGCCTTTAATTTCATAAGGCATTTTGACGATTTGAGTGGTGGGTCCTAGGTCTGCCATTGGAGCTTAACAAGCAGTTGGCCAAATTAAGTTTTGTAGATGCTCAGCTTTAGCAAGATGTCACTTTGTTGGTGAGAATGGGAGACCTTACTAAAGCAAACGGAGCACCAGTTTAGTAGAGGGTCCCTTTAAACCAGACTATAAACAGTGTTTGAGACTCAGCTAACAAAAGCCAGAGAAACAAGAATCTTGAAGTTACATGCAGTTTATTAAAATCACTGAATTCACATGACCAGAGTAACTTCTCCACTAGAAACCACCGTCTGTCCACTCGAGATGGTCTTGGCATGAGTGTCTCTCCCTGCAGGAGAAGTTGGTAAAAGCGTGAGGGGCATTTCAAAAACACTCGTTTCATCAAGTTAAGTTACAGCAAGTACTCACTCTTCCTGGTGCAGCTTTGCTCACAGGAGCCAGAAGAGGGATGACACACCTCTGTACTGCAGTGGATGAAGATCTGAGAGGGGAAAAGAGTTAAGCCATAGAATCCATTTAAGAATTAAGTGTAATATTAAGGGTTCAGGAAGAGCTAGAGAGCATACGGTTTCCTGCAGAGGAGCTGGATCTACAAATGTGAACATCTTCACAACAAAGCGCTTGTAGTGGGTTGGGAACTGAAGACCAGATGAGCCAGTCACTGGAACCAGTGTGGTCAGATAACGGTCATCCTGGTAAGGGCATCTGAAAGGGAAAGAGGTTAGAAAGTGTCTCCCAGCAGACTAACTGGATAAAGATTGGCATTACACTCACCCATCGATCAGAAGGTCCCACTGGGGGAGACTGAGTGGACTGGGGGTTGAAGTCGCCCAACAATGTCCCAGTATCAGGAAAATGTTGGGGTCAGTCCTCTCCATAATGCGCACCTCAACATACACAGGCTCTCGCAGGACTTTTGTGACAGGATAATCAGCATCACTGTAGTAGGACGTGTAGGCCTCATCCCCTGAGGAACACTGGGGTTTAAGCGGACTCAAGTTTGAAAGGCTTTAGGAAGACACAGGACAAGACCTTACCTTCAGCACAGCCTTTGGTGACACATTGGCCATTGGCCAGTCTGAGCTCCACCCTGAGAGGTCCAGGAGCAGCTACTGGTGGAGGTGGAGGAACAGAGTTGACCTCCACAACCAGAGCTTCAACAGAAGTTCCAGAGTACCTACACTGGAAGAGAAGCCTGGACAACAGACGGTGAGCTTGTAGCATTTATCAGAGATTAAAATTCACTCCAAGTCATAGATCACTTACTCAAAGTGACTGTCCCTTGTGATGGCACCGAGCGGTCCAATCCCTACTTCATATGAGGAGGTCATGCTGTTCTCATACACCACATATCCACTATCCTCCTGTGAATAGGAACAGTGTTAGCATCCAGTCCATCATAAGCAAAGCAGAATAACACCAGAAGCAGCTGCTCACCATCATGCTCGTGCCACATGCGGTCACAGGAACTGGTATATAGCAAAAGAAGGTGTGGACTCCACAGGACCGCAAGGTGGGTCGTTTCCACCCAGTAGACGAACCGAATCCAGACTCAGTCGAGGCAGAGTAACGTCTCTAGACACCACTACCACAAACTGACCATCTCTAATACACTGGACAGTCACTGGAACAAGGGTACAAGAGAAGGTTAATTCTGAGAATCTGTTTAACATCAACCGAATAAGACCGAGAACACTTACCTGCTCTCCCATAGTAACACTGCTGTCCATTAAAGCAGCAGTTCATTGCGTCACACTCAGCACCACTGATCCCAGGTTGTCCGCATTGGATTTGCTCATAATCAGCTACAACACATTTATCAAGGGGCTCTGCCTGCGCCACTGGCTTCTGAAGCTGAAACTGCGGAGGAAACCGCTGGTCAGTTGCTGTTGAACTGGCTTCAGCCACTGGTCAGTCTGCTGTTGAACTGGCTTCTGAAACCACTGGTCAGTCTGCTGTTGAACTGGCTTCTGAAACCACTGGTCAGTCTGCTGTTGAACTGGCATTTGCTGTTGAACTGGCTTCTGAAACCGCTGGTCAGTCTGCTGTTGAACTGGCATTTGCTGTTGAACTGGCTTCGAAACCACTGGTCAGTTTGCTGTTGAACTGGCGTTTGCTGTTGAACTAGCTTCTGAAACCGCTGGTCAGTCTGCTGTTGAACTGGCTTCCGAAACCACTGGTCAGTCTGCTGTTGAACTGGCTTCTGAAACCACTGGTCAGTCTGCTGTTGAACTGGCATTTGCTGTTGAACTGGCTTCTGAAACCGCTGGTCAGTCTGCTGTTGAACTGGCATTTGCTGTTGAACTAGCTTCTGAAACCGCTGGTCAGTTTGCTGTTGAACTGGCGTTTGCTGTTGAACTAGCTTCTGAAACCGCTGGTCAGTCTGCTGTTGAACTGGCTTCTGAAACCATTGGTCAGTTTGCTGTTGAACTGGCTTGTGAAGCCACTGGTCAGTTTGCTGTTGAACTGGCATTTGCTGTTGAACTAGCTTCTGAAACCGCTGGTCAGTTTGCTGTTGAACTGGCTTCTGAAGCCGCTGGTCAGTCTGCTGTTGAACTGGCTTCTGAAGCCGCTGGTCAGTCTGCTGTTGAACTGGCTTCTGAAGCCGCTGGTCAGTCTGCTGTTGAACTGGCATTTGCTGTTGAACTAGCTTCTGAAACCGCTGGTCAGTTTGCTATTGAAATGGCATTTGCTGTTGAACTAGCTTCTGAAACCGCTGGCCAGTCTGCTGTTGAACGGGCGTTTGCTGTTGAACTAGCTTCTGAAACCGCTGGTCAGTTTGCTGTTGAACTGGCGTTTGCTGATGAACTAGCTTCTGAAACCGCTGGTCAGTTTGCTGTTGAACTGGCTTCTGAAGCCGCTGGTCAGTCTGCTGTTGAACTGGCTTCTGAAGCCGCTGGTCAGTCTGCTGTTGAACTGGCATTTGCTGTTGAACTAGCTTCTGAAACCGCTGGTCAGTTTGCTGTTGAACTGGCATTTGCTGTTGAACTAGCTTCTGAAACCACTGGCCAGTCTGCTGTTGAACTGGCGTTTGCTGTTGAACTAGCTTCTGAAACCGCTGGTCAGTTTGCTGTTGAACTGGCGTTTGCTGATGAACTAGCTTCTGAAACCGCTGGTCAGTTTGCTGTTGAACTGGCTTCTGAAACCACTGGTCAGTCTGCTGTTGAACTGGCATTTGCTGTTGAACTGGCTTCTGAAACCGCTGGTCAGTCTGCTGTTGAACTGGCTTCTGAAACCGCTGGTCAGTTTGCTGTTGAACTGGCTTCTGAAACCGCTGGTCAGTTTGCTGTTGAACTGGCGTTTGCTGTTGAACTAGCTTCTGAAACCGCTGGTCAGTCTGCTGTTGAACTGGCTTCTGAAACCACTGGTCAGTCTGCTGTTGAACTGGCTTCTGAAACCACTGGTCAGTCTGCTGTTGAACTGGCATTTGCTGTTGAACTGGCTTCTGAAACCGCTGGTCAGTCTGCTGTTGAACTGGCATTTGCTGTTGAACTAGCTTCTGAAACCGCTGGTCAGTTTGCTGTTGAACTGGCGTTTGCTGTTGAACTAGCTTCTGAAACCGCTGGTCAGTCTGCTGTTGAACTGGCTTCTGAAACCATTGGTCAGTTTGCTGTTGAACTGGCTTCTGAAGCCACTGGTCAGTTTGCTGTTGAACTGGCATTTGCTGTTGAACTAGCTTCTGAAACCGCTGGTCAGTTTGCTGTTGAACTGGCTTCTGAAGCCGCTGGTCAGTCTGCTGTTGAACTGGCTTCTGAAGCCGCTGGTCAGTCTGCTGTTGAACTGGCTTCTGAAGCCGCTGGTCAGTCTGCTGTTGAACTGGCATTTGCTGTTGAACTAGCTTCTGAAACCGCTGGTCAGTTTGCTGTTGAACTGGCATTTGCTGTTGAACTGGCATTTGCTGTTGAACTAGCTTCTGAAACCGCTGGCCAGTCTGCTGTTGAACGGGCGTTTGCTGTTGAACTAGCTTCTGAAACCGCTGGTCAGTTTGCTGTTGAACTGGCGTTTGCTGATGAACTAGCTTCTGAAACCGCTGGTCAGTTTGCTGTTGAACTGGCTTCTGAAGCCGCTGGTCAGTCTGCTGTTGAACTGGCTTCTGAAGCCACTGGTCAGTCTGCTGTTGAACTGGCATTTGCTGTTGAACTAGCTTCTGAAACCGCTGGTCAGTTTGCTGTTGAACTGGCATTTGCTGTTGAACTAGCTTCTGAAACCACTGGCCAGTCTGCTGTTGAACGGGCGTTTGCTGTTGAACTAGCTTCTGAAACCGCTGGTCAGTTTGCTGTTGAACTGGCGTTTGCTGATGAACTAGCTTCTGAAACCGCTGGTCAGTTTGCTGTTGAACTGGCTTCTGAAACCGCTGGTCAGTCTGCTGTTGAACTGGCATTTGCTGTTGAACTGGCTTCTGAAACCGCTGGTCAGTCTGCTGTTGAACTGGCTTCCGAAACCACTGGTCAGTCTGCTGTTGAACTGGCTTCGAAACCACTGGTCAGTTTGCTGTTGAACTGGCGTTTGCTGTTGAACTAGCTTCTGAAACCGCTGGTCAGTCTGCTGGAACATCAGAGCTTGAGTGTTCTGGGGCAGATCATTCCGCTGAGGAACAGCATGACACAAAGCACAAACTGCCAAAATCTGACCCAAACCCCAACTTCCAGCCATTGTTCAATAGCTAGTCACAAAGTGGAGAGACTGCCCTTTGGTCTTTTTGTACTCTACAGATTTCAGCTAATTAATGATAGCTCCTCCCTCTTCATTAACTGTAATGATTCGCCAGACTTGCACAAGTGGGAGTTTATATATCATTGGTTCTCAAAGTTCAAGTTTTTTTTCTTATTTTGAACATGGATATAGATACAAACTTAAGCTGAATTCAGGAAATCTTACTAACTTTACCATTTCTGTCATATAATTATTTATGGAAGAACTAGTATGGTAGCATGCACTCCCGATTCAGCCTTGGTCTTATCCTTTGTACTACACTGGTTGAATAGAATTGGTACTTTAACAGTGGGGAATGAAACTGGGGGAATGAAATACACTATACAATTAAAAGAACTTGACTTCACTTTCAAAAGCACTGAACTTTTGAAACTTTGGAGCTAAACTCTGCAGGACTCTGGCCCACCAGGAACAAGTTTGGTGACCCTGATCTAGGATTTGGCTACAAAACTCCCCCAAAAAAGCTGCAAATATACTTTTAACAGCAGCTATGATCAGGTTGATGCTGATGAGATGCTTCCACCTGAGAACTCCAATAACTGCATAAGAGTGAGAGACAGAGAGAGAAAATGATTCTCACATTTGAATCGTCACACATTTTAATCCATTTTAACTCTCGCAATGCATCTTAATATTGACATTACATTATAAAGAGCTGTGTGCATCATAATCTAGAATCAATGTTAACGTGTAAGCGCTAGCTAAAGCCTCCCGCAGACCCTAGCGCTGCATTTATTTGATCTAAAATGAAGTAAAAAACAATAATCATAATAATAATAATGTAAAATATTATGAAAATGTGAAATTACATAAAATGTATTAAAATGTAATTTATTCCTGTGTATTTTCAGCATAATTGCTCCAGTCTTCAGTGTCACGTGATCCTTCAGAAATTATTCTAATATGATGATTTGCTGCTGGATTATTATTGGTGCTCAGTTATTAATAATGGTTCCTATTATTATCAGTGGTAAAATCAGTTTTTGCTGCTTACTATTTCCTGGAAACATTTTTTTTAATTATTTGATTAATATAATGTTCAAAAGAACAGCATTTATTTGAAATAGAATCTTTTGTAACGTTATAAATGTTTTTACTTTCAATTTAATGCCTATTTGCCGAATAAAATCATTAATTGCTGTTAAACACACACACACACACACACACAATTCGGCTTACAGTTTATTAATAAAATATAGGCTACAGATGTACAGAATAGAATATGTTATAAACTACAGTAGTCAACATCTGAAATGGATCAAAACAGTTCAAGGATAACTTTGATGAAAGGTTTTGATCCTCTTCCAATGTTGACTACTGCATATAAAACAACACTTTAATAATGATTCAGTCTAACAAATATGG
>NC_081174.1:31840268-31921972 GCF_012432095.1 Onychostoma macrolepis | reverse complement strand
TAAAATCATTCACAGTCCTATGCCTATGCAGAAAGGAAATTATTTTTCCATTTAAGTCCATTTAAAATGAAAGAGTATAAATGTAAATATGTAAACAGATATATAAAAATATGTAAATGTAAAACTATTATAATGATAATTCCTATGAAAGATAACTATCACATTTAAATCTATGATGTAATTTAATCCAAATGTGAACATCTTTTGAAGTAATGTGTTGTCAGATGTATGTGATAACTATAACTGTAAAAGGCGTCATATATGTTGATGACTGAGAATAGATGTAGCTTCACCATAAAACAAAACTCCAAAGCTTGTCCATATATAGATTCTGCTTAGTGTGCAAACTGCCCTCAATATAAGTGTGGACGAGAGCATGACCAGTCTCAGAGGAGACTAGAGGAGTTCCAACTTGTGGTAAGAGGCTGAAGTACTTTGCATTTGACGTTGTTGCTTATGTGAGTGAGCTAAACCAGTTGATATGACAGAAGATAAAGTCTTTAATAAGATATTATTTTAAAGTAAAATAAACATTGATATTACATTTACATCTATGACTAAATATAGTTTATGTTTAACTGAATTTCTTGGCAGGGCTGTGATTTCATCTGGTCTCAAGGAGCAGGAAGGTAGGTGGTAGCAATACATTGTGTTACTGCATGACAAATTTGGTTGAATATAAGCGGGTCTTTTGTCCAATCCATGTAGACTGCTTATTGCTTGATGTAACCATCAACAAAACCTTGAATTCAATTCTAAATTCTACAGGCAACCAGTGTAAAGAAACCAAAACTGGAATAATTCTCTCTCTCTTCTTTGTATGCGTCAAAAGTCTGGCAGCAGCATTTTGTACTAATTGAAGACGAGATAACTGACCCTGTGAGATACCTATATATACAGAATTACAGTAATCGATGCGTGATGACACAAAAGCATGAATAAGAGTCTCCAGATCCTTAAAAGAAAGAATAGATTTCAGTTTAGAAATAATTCTAAGTTGATAAAAGGCAGCCTTCACAACACTAAAAACCTGTTTATCTAAAACTAAAGCTGAATCCATTGTAACACCCAAATTCTTAACATGATCTGAAACACTTATCTTCATAGAGGCCAACCTACTTATAATTTCCTTGGAAGCAGAGGAAGGTCCAAAAATAACACACTCAGTCTTATTAGTATTAAGATGAAGAAAGTTGCTTGCCAACCAGGCTTTTATCTCACCTAAACACTGAACAAGTTCCTCAAAAGATTGAGATGCACTTGGATCTACTGGGATATATAACTGAGTATCATCTGCATATAAATGTTTATTGTTTAGGCTTGCAGTGCTATTGGATGCTAGATTTTATAAATAGGCCTGTTTACCTGGCCATAAACTCAACCTGCAAACTTGAAACACATCATGCCAACACTGTTTGTGCCACTTGTAATTTCTACTACGAAGCACATTTAACTTACTGGACCATATAAACTTACTTAATAAATACATTGATACAAATTAACTTTTCTCAACAAGCTCTAAACTGGTTCAAATCATACCTGGATTGTAGACAGCAATGTGTTAAAATGAATGGTGTGAAGTCATCGATTAAAAAAAATGCAAACTAGGTGTACCACAAGGTTCAATATTAGGTCCGTTGCTCTTCTGTTTGTATATAAATGATTTACCTTAAAGTTGCAAGGAGATTGATTGTCAAATGTATGCAGGTGACCATTTATGTAACCGCAGAAACTTCTCATATGGCTGCAGAAATGTTAACCAGGCAACTGGTCTGTATTTTCCAGTGGCTGCAGGATAACTGTTTAAAACAGTTTCAATGTTTTTTTCATTAAAGAACAAAGCACTAAATGCATTTAAAATCAAAAGTAACCAAAAGGAAAGAGAGTAAACTTAAATGTGTTATAGTCGACTAAGCTCAAGTTTGATACCCATATTAAGAAAATGTCTAAGACTATTAAGAATAATTTGAACTTTTCTTATAAGACCATGTATATCTTTTAAAGCAGCTCAAGTGTTTATTCATACTATATCATCACATATGACCTATTGTGCGATAATTTGGGGTCAAGCTTCTCAATCAGTTGTTAAGCATGTGAGGTCACTATATAAACAAACTTTAAAAGTAATGGATCAGAAACCAATGAAGTAGCATCAAATTCTTCAAAAGTATAGTTTATTAAGTTGATAATCTCTTAAAAGTTTATTTATAAAAACAGTATACAAGGCCTTGCCCCTGATATAGTCTGTCAGTTGATACAAAAACTGTAGTGTGTGTGAGATGGGGCAAAGACCAGAGGGGCAGCAAGTGGGAATTGTAGAGTTGCGGAACTACTGTGGGTCAATCCTTCTCAGCAAAAGGCTCACATTTATGGAATACCATGCCTGTTGATTTAAAGTCACAACCAAAACTTAAACCCAAAATCGTTACAGCAATGTGAACGTTGAGTGCTGGTTAGTTTACATTTTATTTCTGTATGCAGGTTGATTTACATTTTGGGGTTTATGACTGTAAAGTTGCATACGGGCTTTAGTATGACAACGTACCACCTAGTTGTTTATTTGTACATGTTTCTTGTGATGAAAGTGCTTGTTGTTTTGGTTTTGATTATGTAAAAGCCTAACCAGGGATGAGGGTTGCAAACTTGCTTTATGCCCCATGTATACTGCGTCGGTTGTCTGTGACAATGCCTAGTGTGTCCCGGTTAAATAAACTGAGAACTTGGATTTACTTAAGATTGTTCAGCACAATGTTAGTTTTGAAAGTCTCAACACATGGAACCTTCAGGGTCTCTAGAAATTCCTTTGAGAACCCAAACAGGTCCAAGAGTTGATAAAGCAAATGATTGAAGGGAGATTTGTAGCAACACCTGGGAGTCAGTTGACCCTTACATCAACATGGGAGCAACTTCAGGTTGGGTAGCGCTGCACAAAATATTCTCAGACAGTTTATTGAAAGATTAATAAATCATAGAATCAGTCTCACTTCTCCACTAGAAACCACAGTAGTGGCAGTCTTCACAGCAACATCTCTTCCTAAAGGGGGAAAGGTGGAAAGTAGTGAAACAACCCACAACTAGTAGTCACAGATTAAGCAAAATTATAGAAAGTACTCACTTTTCCTGGTGCAGCTTTGCTCACAGGAGCCAGAAGAGGGATGACACACCTCTGTACTGCAGTGGATGAAGATCTGAGAGAAGCAAAACCACCCATTACAAAAGCGTCAAGAGGCTGAGTGTAAACCTGGTAAAGTGGGTACCAATACCGTTTCCTGCAGAGGAGTGAACGAGGCCGGATCTACAAATGTGAACATCTTGACAACAAAACGCTTGTAGTGGGTTGGGAACTGAAGACCAGACGATCCAGTCACTGGAACCAGTGTAGTCAGGTAACGGTCGTCCTGGTAAGGGCATCTAAACAGTGGTATAGAAGCATTAGGGATGGCGTACAATAGACTAACTGGATAGAGATTGGCATTACACTCACCCGTCGATCTGGTGAAAAAGCTGAGGGAGGGAAACTTCAACACCCAAACACACATAGTAACTGGACCTTGGTCTCGTCATGTCCAAAAACTCAACATGGACGGGCAAAAAGAGAAGCGTTAAACTTCCCGTTTTCCAGGAAAGCTTAAGTCAAAGCATTGTAGATTAAAGTTACTTGGGAAAACAACACCACGACTTTGAGCACTTATGTACAATCTTAAGAGAACAAACTTCCCTGAACAAAAAGGTAGTCAATATTGATTTGTTATCTGTAGACGCTGGGAATTGTGCTGTTTTGGTGCTTCTGGATCCACGTTTGACACCGTGGAGATAATGCGATTTTTCTTGAGCATTCGCAGGAGTGGGATTGACAGGGTTGCTTTAAAGTGGTTCTCATCCTATCTACATGGAAGATCCTTTGCGGTGGAGCTCAGAAGCTTTGTCATCTTCATAACTTCACATTTTTCCAAGAATGCATTAAACAATTCTCAGTCCAGTTGAAGCATATTAAACTCCATGTAAACCTTGATAGTATAGGAACGAAGCAACAGAGTCATCTCGGTTAATATGCACTTCCCAGGGCACATTATACAACATCAATTTACTCCATCACATTAATGCAAAGGAGCGCAAGTAGAAAATTAAATACTTTAATAGCGTCAAAAAAACACACCTGGAGGGTCATAACGCACAGCAAGCACCAAACGGACAGAATGGCAAAGCTAACTGAACTGCCACAGTTTAGAATTAAATTTGTATTCGTGATGACCAAATCGTTAATCGTGAAGTGTTTACACTTTGTAGAGCACAGTACCGGCAGTTCAAGCATTTTCATATGATCTAATTTGTAAAAAAGTTCATTCTTCAGTACGGCTGCTGTTGTCACCGGAAAAACCTTTACCCTGCAAGCGCCAATCCGGAAGCCAGGAACAGTGTGAAAAAGGCTAATTCTTTGGCCGAGTCTCCCATTGCATTAGATCAAGTGACTCATTAAACTGAGTTAAAGCAATGTTGAAAACCCCTTTACACCATGGCATATGGTTGCCCTCTAGCTGTTGGGACATTGTTCGGTGATGGATATTGTGGTGTCTTGTGAGTTTTATTCCTTTTTTAAAATATGTAAAGCACTGGTGAAGTTTAAGTGTGCCATTTAAAACGTTAATTTGAACAAAAAGGTTGCCCCAAACAGCCACAAACTCTCCAGACAGAGACAAATTCAAGGTTTCATGGAGTTTATTAAAACAGCCATCCTCAAACAAGTTTATGACACCAGGATGACTTCACCACTAGAAACTATGGTGTGCTCACTAGAGAGGGCCTTGACATTAACATCCCTTCCTGCAAAGAGAAGACAGGTGAGGAAAGGTTTCTCTTTTTAAAAAAAAAAGAGAAATGCAAGTCACTCACTTTTCCTTGAGCAACTCTGCTCACAGGAGCCAGAAAGAGAATGGCACACTGATGTACTACAGTGGATAAAGATCTGATCAAGACAGAAACACCATTAGGATTAAGAAACTTGAAATTTGGGAGAGGTAATGGGTGGGAATGAGTACCGTTTCCTGCAGAGGAACCAGTGAGGCTGGATCTACAAATGTGAACATCTTCACAACAAAGTGCTTGTAGTGGGTTGGGAACTGAAGACCAGATGAGGCAGTCACTGGAACCAGTGTGGTCAGATAACGGTCATCCTGGTAAGGGCATCTGAAAGCGGAAGTGGCAGTTAGAAACACCCCGGACTAACTAGAGAAAATAAAAATAATTTATTCACCCATCAACCAGAAGGTCCCACTGGGGAGACTGAGTGGACTAGGGGTTGATGTCACCCAACAACGTCCCAGTATCAGGAAAATGTTGGGGTCAGTCCTCTCCATAATGCGCACCTCAACATACACAGGCTCGCAGGACTTTTGTGACAGGATAATCAGCATCACTGTAGTAGGACGTGTAGACGTCATCCCTGAGGAACACTGTGGTTTAAGCGGACTCAAGATTTGAAAGGCTTTAGGAAGACACAGGACAACACCTTACCTTCAGCACAGCCTTTGGTGACACATTGGCCATTGGCCAGTCTGAGCTCCACCCTGAGAGGTCCAGGAGCAGCTACTGGTGGAGGTGGAGGAACAGAGTTGACCTCCACAACCAGAGCTTCAACAGAAGTTCCAGAGTACCTACACTGGAAGAGAAGCCTGGACAACAGACGGTGAGCTTGGAGTGAATTTTAATCTCTGATAAATGCTACAAGTCATAGATCACTTACTCAAAGTGACTGTCCCTTGTGATGGCACCGAACGGTCCAATCCCTACTTCATATGAGGAGGTCATGCTGTTCTCATACACCACATATCCACTATCCTCCTGTGAATAGGAACAGTGTTAGCATCCAGTCCATCATAAGCAAAGCAGAACAACACCAGAAGCAGCTGCTCACCATCATGCTCGTGCCACATGCGGTCACAGGGAACTGGTATATAGCAAAAGAAGGTGTGGACTCCACAGGACCGCAAGGTGGGTCTTTTCCACCCAGTAGACGAACCGAATCCAGACTCAGTCGAGGCAGAGTAACATCTCTAGACACCACTACCACAAACTGACCATCTCTAATACACTGGACAGTGACTGGAACAAAAGTACAAGAGCAGATCAAGGCTGAGAATCTGTTTAACATGAACCGAATAAGATTGAATGCTTACCTGCTCTCCCATAGTAACACTGCTGTCCGTTAAAGCAGCAGTTGATAGCGTCACACTCAGCACCACTGATCCCAGGTTGCCCGCATTGGATTTGCTCATAACCAGCTACAGCACATTTATCAAGGGGCTCTGCCTGCGCCACTGACTTCTGAAGCTGAAACTGCTGAGGAAACCGCTGATCAGATTGCTGTTGAACTGGCTTCTGAAACCGCTGGTCAGTTTGCTGGAACATCAGAGCTTGAGATTTCTGGGGCAGATCACTCCACTGTGGAACAGCATGACAGAAACCACAAACCACCAAAATCTGAACCAAACACTGGCTTCCAGCCATTGTACATCAGCTAGTCATAAAGCAGAGATATGGCCCTTTGGTCTTTTTGTACTCTACAGATTTCAGCTAATTAATGATAGCTCCTCCCTCTTCATTAACTGTAATGATTCCCCAGACTTGCACAAGTGGGAGTTTATGTATCATTGGTTCTCAAAATTCAAGTCTTTTTTCTTGTTTTGAACATGGATATAGACACAAACTTAAGCTGAATTCAGAAAATCTTACTAACTTTACCATTTCTGTCATATAATTATTTCTGGAAGAACTAGTATGGTAGCATGCACTCCCGATTCAGCCTTGGCCTTATCCTTTGTACTACACTGCTGGAACAGAATTGACACTTTAACACTGGGGAATGAAACTGGGGGAATGAAATGCACTATACAATTAAAAGAAATTGACTTCAAGTTCAAAAGCACTCCTCAGGCAGTATTACTTTTCCAAATAATGTTGGAGTTACAGTTATTAACAGAGGACCTCAACTATATATGGTTTCAGATGGTATTGGGAAAATATCTAAATATGGCTAAACAACAATCATACCATCACAGTTACAAAAAAAAAACAAAACTTGAGTGAAGTAAATAAATTATATTTAAATGAAAATCTGTTGAAATGTAAACAAGAAAAAAAAAAAGTGGAAACAAATGCAACAGGTAAATTCTTCAACTGAAACATTCTGTTCACCAGCTTTGATTGCTTTTGGCTCTTGAAAAAGGGGTCTTTGTCCTAGCTTTATAAAACTAGTTTGGGAATTATTTAATTAAAAGTTACTACTATAATCTAAATATATTATGCAATTATTTAAATTTTCACATGGCGTATGGCAGCGGTTCCCAATCCCAGTCCTCGCACCCCCCACTCTGCATATTTTCCATGTCCCTCTTAGTTAACACCTGATTCAGATAACCAGCTCGTTAGAAGAGAGCTATGTGCATAAACTGTTCCAATTGATATGATCCCCAAAGTGTTCATTGCTCCCTACTCCCTGAACAGGGGAAATCAGTTGGAAGTTTATTTCACTTCAGAACATTCATTCATGGATTTGCGCTGCCTGCAACATCTTCACATACAGACGAAACTTACTAGAGAAGTGTGACATAATATACCACTGTAAATAAATATTTAAATTCACGTCTTGCACACTTCAATGCCTTTTGAATGGAACATACTCATTTTGAACTGGAATCGTGGCAGAATATCCAATGATGTTCACGTTGCAGGGAACATTACGGTCAATTAGAACAAACATCATAAGTGATAAGAAATATGCAGACCATGCGTGGGGGAGGGTGTGTTGGGGGAGGGTGTGTTGGGGTGAGGACTGGAAAACGCTGGTGTATGGTATTCCCAGTTTATGCTAGAAAATGCGTTACTGGGACAAGTATCACCAAATTTTGCTTTAACCCAAATATAGTGTAGTACTTGTATCCATTTTTTAAACGCTTTAGAAAAACCTTAAACAGGTTTCCATTCAAATTGAAAGTTGTACTGCTGGAGAGCTTTCAAATAGCCTCAACAGCATGGCCAAAGTGAAACTGTTCATCTGAAAAGGGGCTTGGGTAATGACTAACCCTCACTGCCCTGCTTAAAAAATAAGCAACCACAGAAATGCCAATGGTTTCCATTAAAATAAACCATTAGTTTTTTCCAATAGGATTTAACATGCCACCAATAGAGTCCATCACTAGACACCATTATGTTTCCTTTATAACCATTACATTTTCCATTTTGTTTTGGGCAGGGTTCTATTGTTTTTTTCAGCAGGGTGCACACCAGCCAGGAAGCAGGAATGGGTGTTAACACTGGCCAGAGAAAGCCATATAGCACAGAGTTGGAAAACATGTTCATAGCCTTTAAGTTCATAATGCATTGACAATTTGAGTATGCGTGTGTGTGGGGTCCTAGGTCTGCCATTGGAGCTTAACAAGCAGTTGGCCAAATTAAGTTTTGTAGATGCTCAGCTTTAGCAAGATGTCACTTTGTTGGTGAGAATGGGAGACCTTACTAAAGCAAACGGAGCACCAGTTTAGTAGAGGGTCCCTTTAAACCAGACTATAAACAGTGTTTGAGACTCAGCTAACAAAAGCCAGAGAAACAAGAATCTTGAAGTTACATGCAGTTTATTAAAATCACTGAATTCACATGACCAGAGTAACTTCTCCACTAGAAACCACCGTCTGTCCACTGAGATGGTCTTGGCATGAGTGTCTCTCCTGCAGGAGAAGTTGGTAAAAGCGTGAGGGGCATTTCAAAACACTCGTTTCATCAAGTTAAGTTACAGCAAGTACTCACTCTTCCTGGTGCAGCTTTGCTCACAGGAGCCAGAAGAGGGATGACACACCTCTGTACTGCAGTGGATGAAGATCTGAGAGGGGAAAAGAGTTAAGCCATAGAATCCATTTAAGAATTAAGTGTAATATTAAGGGTTCAGGAAGAGCTAGAGAGCATACGGTTTCCTGCAGAGGAGCTGGATCTACAAATGTGAACATCTTCACAACAAAGCGCTTGTAGTGGGTTGGGAACTGAAGACCAGATGAGCCAGTCACTGGAACCAGTGTGGTCAGATAACGGTCATCCTGGTAAGGGCATCTGAAAGGGAAAGAGGTTAGAAAGTGTCTCCCAGCAGACTAACTGGATAAAGATTGGCATTACACTCACCCATCGATCAGAAGGTCCCACTGGGGGAGACTGAGTGGACTGGGGGTTGAAGTCGCCCAACAATGTCCCAGTATCAGGAAAATGTTGGGGTCAGTCCTCTCCATAATGCGCACCTCAACATACACAGGCTCGCAGGACTTTTGTGACAGGATAATCAGCATCACTGTAGTAGGACGTGTAGGCCTCATCCCTGAGGAACACTGGGGTTTAAGCGGACTCAAGTTTGAAAGGCTTTAGGAAGACACAGGACAAGACCTTACCTTCAGCACAGCCTTTGGTGACACATTGGCCATTGGCCAGTCTGAGCTCCACCCTGAGAGGTCCAGGAGCAGCTACTGGTGGAGGTGGAGGAACAGAGTTGACCTCCACAACCAGAGCTTCAACAGAAGTTCCAGAGTACCTACACTGGAAGAGAAGCCTGGACAACAGACGGTGAGCTTGTAGCATTTATCAGAGATTAAAATTCACTCCAAGTCATAGATCACTTACTCAAAGTGACTGTCCCTTGTGATGGCACCGAGCGGTCCAATCCCTACTTCATATGAGGAGGTCATGCTGTTCTCATACACCACATATCCACTATCCTCCTGTGAATAGGAACAGTGTTAGCATCCAGTCCATCATAAGCAAAGCAGAATAACACCAGAAGCAGCTGCTCACCATCATGCTCGTGCCACATGCGGTCACAGGAACTGGTATATAGCAAAAGAAGGTGTGGACTCCACAGGACCGCAAGGTGGGTCGTTTCCACCCAGTAGACGAACCGAATCCAGACTCAGTCGAGGCAGAGTAACGTCTCTAGACACCACTACCACAAACTGACCATCTCTAATACACTGGACAGTCACTGGAACAAGGGTACAAGAGAAGGTTAATTCTGAGAATCTGTTTAACATCAACCGAATAAGACCGAGAACACTTACCTGCTCTCCCATAGTAACACTGCTGTCCATTAAAGCAGCAGTTCATTGCGTCACACTCAGCACCACTGATCCCAGGTTGTCCGCATTGGATTTGCTCATAATCAGCTACAACACATTTATCAAGGGGCTCTGCCTGCGCCACTGGCTTCTGAAGCTGAAACTGCTGAGGAAACCGCTGGTCAGTTTGCTGTTGAAATGGCTTCTGAAGCCACTGGTCAGTCTGCTGTTGAACTGGCTTCTGAAACCACTGGTCAGTCTGCTGTTGAACTGGCATTTGCTGTTGAACTAGCTTCTGAAACCGCTGGTCAGTTTGCTGTTGAACTGGCTTCTGAAGCCACTGGTCAGTCTGCTGTTGAACTGGCTTCTGAAACCACTGGTCAGTCTGCTGTTGAACTGGCTTCTGAAACCACTGGTCAGTCTGCTGTTGAACTGGCTTCTGAAACCGCTGGTCAGTCTGCTGTTGAACTGGCATTTGCTGTTGAACTGGCTTCTGAAACCGCTGGTCAGTTTGCTGTTGAACTGGCGTTTGCTGTTGAACTAGCTTCTGAAACCGCTGGTCAGTCTGCTGTTGAACTGGCTTCTGAAACCACTGGTCAGTCTGCTGTTGAACTGGCTTCTGAAGCCACTGGTCAGTTTGCTGTTGAACTGGCATTTGCTGTTGAACTGGCTTCTGAAACCGCTGGTCAGTCTGCTGTTGAACTGGCATTTGCTGTTGAACTAGCTTCTGAAACCGCTGGTCAGTTTGCTGTTGAACTGGCGTTTGCTGTTGAACTGGCTTCTGAAACCGCTGGTCAGTCTGCTGTTGAACTGGCTTGAAACCACTGGTCAGTTGCTGTTGAACTGGCTTCTGAAACCACTGGTCAGTTTGCTGTTGAACTGGCATTTGCTGTTGAACTAGCTTCTGAAACCGCTGGTCAGTTGCTGTTGAACTGGCTTCTGAAGCCGCTGGTCAGTCTGCTGTTGAACTGGCTTCTGAAGCCGCTGGTCAGTCTGCTGTTGAACTGGCTTCTGAAGCCGCTGGTCAGTCTGCTGTTGAACTGGCTTCTGAAGCCGCTGGTCAGTCTGCTGTTGAACTGGCTTCTGAAGCCGCTGGTCAGTCTGCTGTTGAACTGGCTTCTGAAGCCGCTGGTCAGTCTGCTGTTGAACTGGCTTCTGAAGCCGCTGGTCAGTCTGCTGTTGAACTGGCTTCTGAAGCCACTGGTCAGTCTGCTGTTGAACTGGCATTTGCTGTTGAACTAGCTTCTGAAACCGCTGGTCAGTTTGCTGTTGAACTAGCTTCTGAAACCGCTGGCCAGTCTGCTGTTGAACGGGCGTTTGCTGTTGAACTGGCTTCTGAAACCACTGGCCAGTCTGCTGTTGAACGGGCGTTTGCTGTTGAACTAGCTTCTGAAACCGCTGGTCAGTCTCCTGTTGAACTGGCTTCTGAAACCATTGGTCAGTTTGCTGTTGAACTGGCTTCTGAAACCACTGGTCAGTTTGCTGTTGAACTGGCATTTGCTGTTGAACTGGCTTCTGAAACCGCTGGTCAGTCTGCTGTTGAACTGGCTTCAGCCACTGGTCAGTCTGCTGTTGAACTGGCTTCGAAGCCACTGGTCAGTCTGCTGTTGAACTGGCTTCGAAGCCACTGGTCAGTTTGCTGTTTAACTGGCATTTGCTGTTGAACTAGCTTCTGAAACCGCTGGTCAGTCTCCTGTTGAACTGGCTTCTGAAACCACTGGTCAGTCTGCTGTTGAACTGGCTTCTGAAGCCACTGGTCAGTCTGCTGTTGAACTGGCGTTTGCTGTTGAACTGGCTTCTGAAACCACTGGTCAGTCTGCTGTTGAACTGGCGTTTGCTGTTGAACTGGCTTCTGAAACCACTGGTCAGTCTGCTGTTGAACTGGCGTTTGCTGTTGAACTGGCGTTTGCTGTTGAACTGGCTTCTGAAACCACTGGTCAGTCTGCTGTTGAACTGGCGTTTGCTGTTGAACTGGTTTCTGAAACTGCTGGTCAGTCTGCTGTTGAACTGGCTTCTGAAGCCACTGGTCAGTCTGCTGTTGAACTGGCTTCTGAAGCCACTGGTCAGTCTGCTGTTGAACTGGCTTCTGAAGCCACTGGTCAGTCTGCTGTTGAACTGGCTTCTGAAACCACTGGTCAGTTTGCTGTTGAACTGGCGTTTGCTGTTGAACTAGCTTCTGAAACCGCTGGTCAGTCTGCTGTTGAACTGGCTTCTGAAACCGCTGGTCAGTTTGCTGTTGAACTGGCATTTGCTGTTGAACAGGCTTCTGAAACCACTGGTCAGTTTGCTGTTGAATTGGCTTCTGAAACTGCTGGTCAGTCTGCTGTTGAACTGGCTTCTGAAACCACTGGTCAGTTTGCTGTTGAACTGGCGTTTGCTGATGAACTAGCTTCTGAAACCGCTGGTCAGTCTGCTGTGTAACTGGCGTTTGCTGTTGAACTAGCTTCTGAAACCGCTGGTCAGTCTGCTGTTGAACTGGCTTCTGAAACAACTGGTCAGTTTGCTTTTGAACTGGCATTTGCTGTTGAACTAGCTTCTGAAACCGCTGGTCAGTCTGCTGTTGAACTGGCTTCTGAAACCACTGGTCAGTTTGCTGTTGAACTGGCTTCTGAAACTGCTGGTCAGTCTGCTGGAACATCAGAGCTTGAGTGTTCTGGGGCAGATCATTCCGCTGAGGAACAGCATGACACAAAGCACAAACTGCCAAAATCTGACACAAAGCACAAACTGCCAAAATCTGACCCAAACCCCAACTTCCAGCCATTGTTCAATAGCTAGTCACAAAGTGGAGAGACTGCCCTTTGGTCTTTTTGTACTCTACAGATTTCAGCTAATTAATGATAGCTCCTCCCTCTTCATTAACTGTAATGATTCGCCAGACTTGCACAAGTGGGAGTTTATGTATCATTGGTTCTCAAAGTTCAAGTCTTCTTTCTTATTTTGAACATGGATATAGATACAAACTTAAGCTGAATTCAGGAAATCTTACTAACTTTACCATTTCTGTTATATAATTATTTATGGAAGAACTAGTATGGTAGCATGCACTCCCGATTCAGCCTTGGTCTTATCCTTTGTACTACACTGGTTGAATAGAATTGGTACTTTAACAGTGGGGAATGAAACTGGGGGAATGAAATACACTATACAATTAAAAGAACTTGACTTCACTTTCAAAAGCACTGAACTTTTGAAACTTTGGAGCTAAACTCTGCAGGACTCTGGCCCACCAGGAACAAGTTTGGTGACCCCTGATCTAGGATTTGGCTTTGTTTGCGTGTGCAGACCGATCGTTGTGTATGACATCGATTCCTTATGTTTTCGAAACTCTCTCGTGGTACTTTTAATCAAAGCAATATAGAAATCCTGCCCAGGACACGTCTGGGAAAATGGTTGGAAACAAATGCAACAGGTAAATTCTTCAACTGAAACATTCTGTGCACCAGCTTTGATTGCTTTTGGCGCTGGGGAAAAAAGGGTCTTTGTCCTAGCTTTCTAAAACCAGTTTGGAAATTCTTGAATTAAAAGTTACTACTATAATCTAAATATTTTATGTGTAAGGTTCCACCCGCCAGCCCAAACAGTGGAATCCAGCGGCCTGGTCGTAGGTTTAATGCATGTTCGGTCTTTTACTTGCGCCTCTGAATTTATCTGGATTTAGTTTCAATTTTAGTCTAGCTCCGCATTCAATCTGACTCCAATTTCAAGTGATCATTAAATTTAGGCAATATTCTTAATTAAAACTGATCACAGATATCGATTGTATATTAATTTATATATTTGATTATTCTGGAAATCCCATACTTTCAAATCTTCGCTCATTAGGGACCAGGTCTCGCACAGGATTTACACTTTGGCCGATTTTAGTGAATCCACGGACACAAACTCGTCAGTTCTGCATACTCATAACAAAAGTGTATTTTTCCTATAACCACGAGAGCTACACCGTGTTAAGCCAGTGACAGACAGAAATCCAAAGTCCCTCACGGCGTTCCCCATGGTTCATCCATTGGTGTGCAAGGAGTGAATTTATTTCCTTATAAAATTAATTCTGAGGCCAAAACTCAGGAACTCTCGCAAAGACAGATGCCATGCAATAAAACCATAAAACTAATCTGGAGAAGAGATCTCCAAAGAGAACAAACAACACCACCCTGACCAAACTTATCTCCTTGATCATTTACCACCCCTTCTCCCCTGCCCTCTCTGCCTCTCCTCCTCTCTCTTCTTCCCCAAAAGCAAGGATATCCACATGCCCTATGTGTTAGACTGTATCTTGTGAATATACTGTTTTTCCCCTTCATGTTTGGTATCATTTTAAAGGTCTCTGTGTGATTGGTAAATTGGTCTAAATTTTACAGGAGTCACCTATATTATGAAGTGAATTCTGTACTTCTGTTGTGGGCGGTCTCCTTTCAAAATCTGATAAACATTGCTCTACACCAGGAGCCCGTTTCAGAAAGGAGGTTAAGTGAAAACTCTGAGTATGTTATCCCTGAAATGAGGGAATCTCTGGGTTTTCTGTTTCAAAATGGGAGGTTTGTCAAACCCGAGAAAGCAGGGTAAGTCAACGTGGTAACTTACTCTGTGAACCTAACCTGGTCGGAGCAGGTTTTCTTGATAAACCCAAGTTTCTTTCCGTCTCCTCCCCTTTTTATAGTGTTAGGGAAGTTTAAATACCTTATTCATTCATTCACGCTGCAAAATTGCTTTTCTTACTGAGTATTTTTGTCTTATTTCAAGTACAAATATCTAAAAATTCTTTATATGGATTCTATATATGAAAAATGGTCTATATTTAGTCTTGTTTCCTGGGGGATTTTCCTTTTAAGTGCATATTACATAAAACAAGTAAAATTGTCCGCCATAGGGTAAGAAAAATAATCTTAATGCAAACGGAAAGAATATTTTTAATTGCTTACCCCATTGGAAGATAATTTGCAAAATAAGAAAAATGCACTTTAAAACATCGGACATGCAGAACACATTATAAGTCCGCTGTATGCAGATTTTAAGGAAAGTGTGCATCCCTCTCACACTCATTCTGAGAATTTTTTCCTGGGTACAAATCCGTCAAAGAGGAGTTTCACAGGACTGTATGTCAGTGGTGTAAAAACCGGTTTAAATTAGGCTAATCTGATAAATGACGTTCACTTAACATCTTTCTGTGACGTCTGGAAGTAACTCAATAATCAGAATTTCCAGTGTGGTTGGATGCATTGATGACAAGCATATCTCCACCATCTCACCTTCTGAAAATGAAACTGATTACTGTATGGAATGGAAGGATGCCAGATGGAGGGGTAGTACGAGCCGTAACCATCACCACAGCTGTTAAATGATTTCAGAAATCATTTTTCTAGTAGATTAATTTGTAGTGGTATTTCCGCAAATTTGCGTTCAGGACAGATCATACCAAAGCACCAATGGATGAACACCATGAAGGAGACTTTGGATTTCTGACTGTCACTGGCTTAACACGGTTTAGCTCTCGTGGTTATAGGAAAAATAGGGTTTCACTTTATTTCGATGGTCCCTTTAACACATTCTATTGACTAGAAGTAATGTTGCACCTACATTTCTACTAACTCTCATTAGAGTGGTAGTAGTGTATTAGTTGACTGGTAGGGTTAGGGTTAGATTAAGTTGGCACGTTCTTGCAAAGTTACTTATAGTCAATAGAATATCTGTTGGGAGACCAACACAATAAGGAGTTAGTAGATATGAAGCAGACAGTCTACTAATACTCTTATGAGAGTTTGCTGACATGTAGTTGCAACATTACTTAGTGTCAACAGAATGTTCAAAAGGGACCATCAAAATAAAGTGTTACCAAAAATAGTATATAGGAAAGTATGCAGGCGCAGTTATAACCACTCTGCACCCTCTGAATAAGTTCAGAACTGACGAGTTTGTGTCCGTGGATTCACTATCGGTCAAGTGTAATTCCTGTGCGATACCTGGTCCCTAATGAACGAAGAATTTAAAGTATGGGATTTCCAGAATAATCAAATATCTAAATTAATATACAATCGATGTCTGTGATCAGTTTTAATTATAAATATTGTCTAAATTTAATGATCACTTGGAATTGAAGTCAGATTGAACACGGAGCTAGACTAAAATGACAGAAGTACAGAGTTAACTTAAGTTTTCAATATTTCTCATAATACAAGGGGCTACTGTGAAATTCAGACCAATTTACCCATCACACAGAGACCTTTAAAATGATACCAACCATGAAAGGGGAAAAACAACATTCACAAGATATAACACTTGTGGCATATGGATATTCTTGCTTTTGGGGAAGAAGAGCGAGGAGGAGAGTCAGAGGCAGGGGTCGTAAAGAGCAAGGAGAGAAGTTTGGTCAGGGTGGTGTTGTTTGCCTTCTTTGGAGATCGGTTTTATTGGTCATGATCAATGTTCCCTCGAAATTTTTCTTCTTGCTGAGCAAAACTTTTCTTTATTGGGCGGAGATTTCAGACACCTGAGCAAAAATACTCTTTATACCAGACCTGTACAGCGCACACAAAAACGTGTGTAAATTTTAACTTTAATTTGCCATTTATATTTGATTTGACCCTTGATGTAACTAAATGTACATTTTAGGTTACCTGAGAAAACATTTTTACAGTATAATACAATGTCGTTCAAAAGTTTGGAATCAGTAAAGTTCTTTAATATGCTTTAAAGTGTTATTTATTCCTGTGAAGTAAAGCTGTAACTTCTGCGCGGAAGTGCACGGCTTAGAGGGAACATTGGTCATGACTGACCATCACTGCACACCAGCCAGGAAGCAGGAATGGTGTTAACACTGGCCAGAGAAATCCGTATAGCACTCGGTCATAGCCTTTAATTTCATAAGGCATTTTGACGATTTGAGTGGTGGGTCCTAGGTCTGCCATTGGAGCTTAACAAGCAGTTGGCCAAATTAAGTTTTGTAGATGCTCAGCTTTAGCAAGATGTCACTTTGTTGGTGAGAATGGGAGACCTTACTAAAGCAAACGGAGCACCAGTTTAGTAGAGGGTCCCTTTAAACCAGACTATAAACAGTGTTTGAGACTCAGCTAACAAAAGCCAGAGAAACAAGAATCTTGAAGTTACATGCAGTTTATTAAAATCACTGAATTCACATGACCAGAGTAACTTCTCCACTAGAAACCACCGTCTGTCCACTCGAGATGGTCTTGGCATGAGTGTCTCTCCCTGCAGGAGAAGTTGGTAAAAGCGTGAGGGGCATTTCAAAAACACTCGTTTCATCAAGTTAAGTTACAGCAAGTACTCACTCTTCCTGGTGCAGCTTTGCTCACAGGAGCCAGAAGAGGGATGACACACCTCTGTACTGCAGTGGATGAAGATCTGAGAGGGGAAAAGAGTTAAGCCATAGAATCCATTTAAGAATTAAGTGTAATATTAAGGGTTCAGGAAGAGCTAGAGAGCATACGGTTTCCTGCAGAGGAGCTGGATCTACAAATGTGAACATCTTCACAACAAAGCGCTTGTAGTGGGTTGGGAACTGAAGACCAGATGAGCCAGTCACTGGAACCAGTGTGGTCAGATAACGGTCATCCTGGTAAGGGCATCTGAAAGGGAAAGAGGTTAGAAAGTGTCTCCCAGCAGACTAACTGGATAAAGATTGGCATTACACTCACCCATCGATCAGAAGGTCCCACTGGGGGAGACTGAGTGGACTGGGGGTTGAAGTCGCCCAACAATGTCCCAGTATCAGGAAAATGTTGGGGTCAGTCCTCTCCATAATGCGCACCTCAACATACACAGGCTCGCAGGACTTTTGTGACAGGATAATCAGCATCACTGTAGTAGGACGTGTAGGCCTCATCCCCTGAGGAACACTGGGGTTTAAGCGGACTCAAGTTTGAAAGGCTTTAGGAAGACACAGGACAAGACCTTACCTTCAGCACAGCCTTTGGTGACACATTGGCCATTGGCCAGTCTGAGCTCCACCCTGAGAGGTCCAGGAGCAGCTACTGGTGGAGGTGGAGGAACAGAGTTGACCTCCACAACCAGAGCTTCAACAGAAGTTCCAGAGTACCTACACTGGAAGAGAAGCCTGGACAACAGACGGTGAGCTTGTAGCATTTATCAGAGATTAAAATTCACTCCAAGTCATAGATCACTTACTCAAAGTGACTGTCCCTTGTGATGGCACCGAACGGTCCAATCCCTACTTCATATGAGGAGGTCATGCTGTTCTCATACACCACATATCCACTATCCTCCTGTGAATAGGAACAGTGTTAGCATCCAGTCCATCATAAGCAAAGCAGAATAACACCAGAAGCAGCTGCTCACCATCATGCTCGTGCCACATGCGGTCACAGGAACTGGTATATAGCAAAAGAAGGTGTGGACTCCACAGGACCGCAAGGTGGGTCGTTTCCACCCAGTAGACGAACCGAATCCAGACTCAGTCGAGGCAGAGTAACGTCTCTAGACACCACTACCACAAACTGACCATCTCTAATACACTGGACAGTCACTGGAACAAGGGTACAAGAGAAGGTTAATTCTGAGAATCTGTTTAACATCAACCGAATAAGACCGAGAACACTTACCTGCTCTCCCATAGTAACACTGCTGTCCATTAAAGCAGCAGTTCATTGCGTCACACTCAGCACCACTGATCCCAGGTTGTCCGCATTGGATTTGCTCATAATCAGCTACAACACATTTATCAAGGGGCTCTGCCTGCGCCACTGGCTTCTGAAGCTGAAACTGCGGAGGAAACCGCTGGTCAGTTTGCTGTTGAACTGGCGTTTGCTGTTGAACTAGCTTCTGAAACCGCTGGTCAGTTTGCTGTTGAACTGGCTTCTGAAACCACTGGTCAGTCTGCTGTTGAACTGGCTTCTGAAACCACTGGTCAGTCTGCTGTTGAACTGGCTTCTGAAACCGCTGGTCAGTCTGCTGTTGAACTGGCTTCTGAAACCGCTGGTCAGTCTGCTGTTGAACTGGCATTAGCTGTTGAACTGGCTTCTGAAACCGCTGGTCAGTTTGCTGTTGAACTGGCGTTTGCTGTTGAACTAGCTTCTGAAACCACTGGTCAGTCTGCTGTTGAACTGGCTTCTGAAACCACTGGTCAGTCTGCTGTTGAACTGGCTTCTGAAACCACTGGTCAGTCTGCTGTTGAACTGGCATTTGCTGTTGAACTGGCTTCTGAAACCGCTGGTCAGTCTGCTGTTGAACTGGCATTTGCTGTTGAACTAGCTTCTGAAACCGCTGGTCAGTTTGCTGTTGAACTGGCGTTTGCTGTTGAACTAGCTTCTGAAACCGCTGGTCAGTCTGCTGTTGAACTGGCTTCTGAAACCACTGGTCAGTTTGCTGTTGAACTGGCTTCTGAAGCCACTGGTCAGTTTGCTGTTGAACTGGCATTTGCTGTTGAACTAGCTTCTGAAACCGCTGGTCAGTTTGCTGTTGAACTGGCTTCTGAAGCCGCTGGTCAGTCTGCTGTTGAACTGGCTTCTGAAGCCGCTGGTCAGTCTGCTGTTGAACTGGCTTCTGAAGCCGCTGGTCAGTCTGCTGTTGAACTGGCTTCTGAAGCCGCTGGTCAGTCTGCTGTTGAACTGGCGTTGCTGTTGAACTAGCTTCTGAAACCGCTGGTCAGTTTGCTGTTGAACTGGCATTTGCTGTTGAACTAGCTTCTGAAACCGCTGGCCAGTCTGCTGTTGAACGGGCGTTTGCTGTTGAACTAGCTTCTGAAACCGCTGGTCAGTTTGCTGTTGAACTGGCGTTTGCTGATGAACTAGCTTCTGAAACCGCTGGTCAGTCTGCTGTTGAACTGGCTTCTGAAGCCGCTGGTCAGTCTGCTGTTGAACTGGCTTCTGAAGCCGCTGGTCAGTCTGCTGTTGAACTGGCATTTGCTGTTGAACTAGCTTCTGAAACCGCTGGTCAGTTTGCTGTTGAACTGGCATTTGCTGTTGAACTAGCTTCTGAAACCACTGGCCAGTCTGCTGTTGAACTGGCGTTTGCTGATGAACTAGCTTCTGAAACCGCTGGTCAGTTTGCTGTTGAACTGGCGTTTGCTGATGAACTAGCTTCTGAAACCACTGGTCAGTCTGCTGTTGAACTGGCTTCTGAAACCACTGGTCAGTTTGCTGTTGAACTGGCTTCGAAGCCGCTGGTCAGTCTGCTGTTGAACTGGCATTTGCTGTTGAACTGGCTTCTGAAACCGCTGGTCAGTCTGCTGTTGAACTGGCTTCTGAAACCACTGGTCAGTCTGCTGTTGAACTGGCTTCTGAAACCACTGGTCAGTTTGCTGTTGAACTGGCGTTTGCTGTTGAACTAGCTTCTGAAACCGCTGGTCAGTCTGCTGGAACATCAGAGCTTGAGTGTTCTGGGGCAGATCATTCCGCTGAGGAACAGCATGACACAAAGCACAAACTGCCAAAATCTGACCCAAACCCCAACTTCCAGCCATTGTTCAATAGCTAGTCACAAAGTGGAGAGACTGTCCTTTGGTCTTTTTGTACTCTACAGATTTCAGCTAATTAATGATAGCTCCTCCCTCTTCATTAACTGTAATGATTCGCCAGACTTGCACAAGTGGGAGTTTATATATCATTGGTTCTCAAAGTTCAAGTTTTCGTTCTTATTTTGAACATGGATATAGATACAAACTTAAGCTGAATTCAGGAAATCTTACTAACTTTACCATTTCTGTCATATAATTATTTATGGAAGAACTAGTATGGTAGCATGCACTCGATTCAGCCTTGGTCTTATCCTTTGTACTACACTGGTTGAATACAATTGGTACTTTAACAGTGGGGAATGAAACTGGGGGAATGAAATACACTATACAATTAAAAGAACTTGACTTCACTTTCAAAAGCACTGAACTTTTGAAACTTTGGAGCTAAACTCTGCAGGACTCTGGCCCACCAGGAACCAGTTTGGTGACCCCTGATCTAGGATTTGGCTTTGTTTGCGTGTGCAGACCGATCGTTGTGTATGACATCGATTCCTTATGTTTTCGAAACTCTCTCGTGGTACTTTTAATCCAAGCAATATAGAAATCCTGCCCAGGACACGTCTGGGAAAAATGGTTGGAAACAAATGCAACAGGTAAATTCTTCAACTGAAACATTCTGTGCACCAGCTTTGATTGCTTTTGGGGGGGGGGGGGTCTTTGTCCTAGCTTTTTAAAACCAGTTTGGAAATTCTTGAATTAAAAGTAAACAGTTGTTACTGTAATAAAAATTTACATTCAGTAGTGCAAATAAGGCCGATGTGAGGTAGGAGAGAAGAGTTAATAATATATGAGGAAGTGGATCAACGGGGGTTAGGGTTCAGTAAAGAGACAGCTCTGGGGAAGAAACTGTTCTTTAATCTGCTGGTCCTGGTCCGGAGGCACCTGAAACGTGCCAGGAGAGAAAACAGTCTGTGGGCTGGGTGAGAGGATTCCTTAAGGATGCTGTGAGCTCAATGCAGACAGCGTTTCCTCTGGATGTGTTCGATGGCAGGTAGTGGAGTCCCTGTGATGCGCTGGGCAGTTTTCACCACCCGCTGCAGTGCCTTGCGCTCCGCAACAGAGCAGCTCCCATACCATACTGTGACACAGTTGGTCAGGATGCTTTCTATTGCGCAGCGATAGAAGTTCACCAGGATAGCTGAGGAGAGCTGATTCTTCCTCAGTGTCCTCAGAAAGAAGAGGCGCTGGTGAGCCTTCTTGACCAGGCTGGAGGTGTTGGTTTTCCACGACATGTCCGCCGAGATGTGGATCCCCAGGAACTTGAAACTGGAGACACGCTCAACAGCCATTCCATTGATGTGGATGGTGTCGTGTGTGCCTCTTGACTCCATCCTGAAGTCCACGATGAGCTCCTTCGTTTTGGTGGTGTTGAGGAGCAGGTTATTTTCACTGCACCATGTGGCCAGGTGCTGGATCTCCTCCCTATAGGCAGTCTCATCGTTGTTACTGATGAGGCCAATCACCGTGGTGTCGTCTGCAAACTTGACGATGGAATTAGATCCATACACAGGCTTGCAGTCGGAGGTGAAGAGGGAGTAGAGAAACGGGCTTAGCACACAGCCCTGTGGTACACCAGTGTTAAGTGTGATGGATGTGGAGCAGGTGAATCCTGATCGAACATTCTGGGGTCTGTTGGTCAGGAAGTCCAAAATCCAGTTGCACATTGAGGTATTGATGCCCAGGTCTCCAAGTTTGGCTATTAACTTGGTTGGGATGACAGTGTTGAATGCTGAGCTGAAGTCAACAAACAGCATACGTGCATAAGTGTTCTTATTGTCCAGGTGAGTGAGCACAGAGTGCAGTGCTATGGAAACTGCATCCTCTGTGCTCCTATTGCTACGGTAGGCAAACTGGTGTGAGTCCAATGTGGATGGTAGAGAGTCTTTTAGGTGTTCCAGGACCAGCCGCTCAAAGCACTTCATGACGATGGGTGTGAGTGCTACAGGGCGGTAGTCATTAGGGCACCTCGGACTAGAGTGTTTTGGCACTGGCACAATGGAAGTGCATTTAAAGCATGTTGGTATGGCTGCTTGGGCAAGAGACAGATTGAAAATGTCTGTAAAAAACCCCAGCGAGCTGCTCCGCACATGCCCTGAGAACACGACCAGGGATGTTGTCTGGTCCAGCAGCCTTGTGCGCGCTGATCCGGCTCAGTTCCTTGCAGACATCTGTGGAGGAGAGTATGATTGGTGGGTGGTCAGCTGAGGATTGAGCTTGGTGGCAGTTTCTCTGTTGTCTCTTTCAAAGCGAGCATAAAAGTAATTTAGCTCGTTCAGGAAGTTGACATCAGTGGCTGCGGGGGTGGAGTGGGTGGGTTTGTAGTTACTGATGGCCTGAATGCCCTGCCACATGCGTCGAGGGTCAGAGTTGGAAAAGTGTCCCTCTATCTTTAGCTTGTAGCAGTGCTTGGCCTTTTGATGCCCCTCTTCAGGTTTGCTCTGGATGTGCTGTAGGCTTGTGCATCTCCTGATCTGAAGGCAGTGTTGCGTGACTTCAACAGGAGTCGCACTTCCTTGTTCATCCAAGGCTTCTGATTTGGATATGTGGTGATCTGTTTCTGGGTTGTAACACTGTCAATGGTGATATTGATATGATCCAATACAGAGGAGGTGTAAGAGTCAATGTCTGTGTGAGCGCCACTGGTGGCTTGAGAAGCAAACATACTCCAGTCTGTGTGTAGAAACCTTTCCTGAGTGTGGAATCTGCCCCGCAGGCCACACCTTGATGGTCTTCACTGATGGCTTCACACGGTTGATGAGGGGTGCATATTTGGGGTGAGGAACAAAGAAAGGTGATCTGACTGTCCCAGGTGGGGAGGGGTGTCGCAACGTAAGCTCCAGCCATGTTTGTGTAAACATGGTCTAAAGTTTTGTTTCCTCTGGTGTGACAGGAAACATGCTGGTGAAACTTGGGTAGCACTGACTTTAAGTTTGAGTGATTAAAGTCACCTGCAACAATAAAAGCCGCTTCCGGGTGATCAGTCTGTTGTTTACTGATGGCTGCGTGAAGTTCTTTCATAGCAAGCTTGGCATCAGCATCCGGGGGAATATAGGCTGCAGTTATAATGGTGGAAGTGAACTCCCGCGGTAGATAAAACGGTCTACATTTAACCATGAGAAACTCAAGGTTAGCTGAACAATGACTCCCAACAATAGCAGAGTTTGTGCACCAAGCTTGGGGTGGTTTGTCAAACCCGAGAAAGCAGGGTAAGTCAACGTGGTAACTTACTCTGTGAACCTAACCTGGTCGGGAGCAGGTTGTCTTCGGTAAACCCGAAGTTTCTTTCCGTCTCCTCCCCCTTTTTATAGTGTTAGGGAAGTTTAAATACCTTATTCATTCATTCACGCTGCAAAATTGCTTTTCTTACTGAGTATTTTTGTCTTATTTCAAGTACAAATATCTAAAAATTCTTTATATGGATTCTATATATGAAAAATGGTCTATATTTAGTCTTGTTTCCTGGGGGATTTTCCTTTTAAGTGCATATTACATAAAACAAGTAAAATTGTCCGCCATAGGGTAAGAAAAATAATCTTAATGCAAACGGAAAGAAGAATATTTTTAATTGCTTACCCCATTGGAAGATAATTTGCAAAATAAGAAAAATGCACTTTAAAACATCGGACATGCAGAACACATTATAAGTCCGCTGTATGCAGATTTTAAGGAAAGTGTGCATCCCTCTCACACTCATTCTGAGAATTTTTTCCTGGGTACAAATCCGTCAAAGAGGAGTTTCACAGGACTGTATGTCAGTGGTGTAAAAACCGGTTTAAATTAGGCTAATCTGATAAATGACGTTCACTTAACATCTTTCTGTGACGTCTGGAAGTAACCCAATAATCAGAATTTCCAGTGTGGTTGGATGCATTGATGACAAGCATATCTCCACCATCTCACCTTCTAAAATGAAACTGATTACTGTATGGAATGGAAGGATGCCAGATGGAGGGGTAGTACGAGCCGTAACCATCACCACAGCTGTTAAATAAAGAAATTATTCAAAATTTTTGGTCATCTTTATTTCCTAATACAAAAGCAAAAGTTATTCTTTTACTTTTGGATTTTAGAAATCTTCAATACTTGACCGTCTCCTCTTCATCTGTCAGTGGCGCTGTTGCAGGTTCTCCCTCTGCCTTCTTGCTGTCGACAAGTCAGTAGTTCATTTTATTAATTAAGAAATGTAACAGGTTGGATTAGAGAATATTTAATTATGTGAAAAGAGTGTTAGACTATGTGAAAAAGCTGCAGCGCATCGAAATAGACATTGAATGATATTTAATGTCAAATGTTTGTAAGGTAATTTAGCCCACATCCATGAACCTTTCATGCTTAAAACTTTACCGTGATTGAATTGTGTTTTATACTTCATTTTACAACTGCTGCCACATTCTTGTTTCTTTTTCTGTTGTGTTCCTTTTTTTTTTTTTGTGGCCATGGGATGCCATTAAAATGAATATTAGTTCAATAATTTACAGTTTTCACCTCTGATATTATAACAGTTATTAAATTATTGACAGTTATTAAGAATTAAAGTTACGCATTGACGGAAGTACGCGCTGACATCTTTTGGCGGGAGCTGTTGCCATGGTGAATCGTAATTTCGACGCTCCACTGATCATGACTTTTCATAGTCGTGGTGCACGCGCTAACTCAGAGTCAACCTACTTAGAGTTGAGTAAACTATCTCAGTTCAGCTGTTCTGTGGCGAAAACTCAGAGTTTCCCATCTCAGAGTAAGTCAACGCTGAGTTCAAGTTTAAACTCAGAGTTGGTTGAACCTCCTTATTGAAACGGGCCCCTGGACTGAAGCTCAAAGTTACTGCAGAGAACATCACAGAGACCTCGTCAGTATCAGGAATGAGACTGAAAATTTCAAAGTTCAGTCGTTATTACAATATCCTTCCTCTGTTTGGATCGGTCTGTACAGAACCAGAACTTGGTCAGATCAGAGCAACTCTTCATTCACTAACTGGAGGACAGGACGGCCAGATAATGTTGCAGGATCCTGTACTGCGTCTCATTTAGAGTCTCTGGGAAATGGACTGATGAATACGGCTTTTCTACATTTCCTTTTATTTGCTACAGTGGTATGTATATTTCTCAACCTGGACTGTAATCCATTAAATTACATTAACTGAAATGGTACAAGTTGTCTTGTTCTTTTCTACAGCTGCGAGTAGATGTCTTGTTGTTATCAAACTAAAATTTCTAAAAGCTACAATTTTACACTTTTCCCCACAGTTTCATCTTTGACATCATCCCGTGAGTATCACTTTGTGAACGAGTCTAAGACCTGGACTGAAGCTCAGAGATACTGCAGACAGAATTACACTGATCTGGCCACCATTGATAACATGGAGGAAATGAACAGGCTGATTAACACAGTTGATGGGAGTTACAGCGGCTCAGCCTGGACTGGACTGGACTGTATGATGATGTGCTGAAGAACATCTGGAGATGGTCACTGGAAGACAATGATTTCTATCAGGAAGGACAGAGATTTCAGAAACTGGCATCATGAGCCAGACAACAGTGGTGGAAAGGAACTTTGTGTTTACATGGATTATAATGGGAAATGGCTTGATAGGCCATGTGACAATTAGTACCAAGGGCGTAGGTTTGTTTCTGACATTGGTGGGGACATAAACCCAACACAAACAGTTGAACATCATTAATTTAAAGTTAAAGACGACTCAGGACGCATGTTCCAAATCTTGCTGCACCACAGAGTGCCACTTACGTAGTTTACCATAAAATCCACATTATATTTGTCCCAAATTATTGTTAATGTTCATAATGACTTTATCCCAGGCTGGAAGATTGTGTATCTTTCCGCACAACGTTTGTCTTTCTGTCTGTATCTAATAAGAGCCATAGGTCGCGCTTTCTCTTTCCATTTGCTCTGTTTTGTCAAACAGCGTACTTCAAACTCATCGATGCAGCTTTGTTAATTCCAGAAGTGGGCTTTTATATCTACTGTTTTAGACTGCGGTCTTGAATTGGGTGCAATCCTGTGAGTTGTTTTAAATGCTGCGCTGCTCTCCTCGTCCGGCACCTTTCAGATGCGTCTGAAATTACAAAAACATATAGTCAAAATTATTGCCAGGGACAGTTTGGTAGTCGCTGGATATTGGTAGGGACACCTCCTTGCGTCCCCCTAATTCTACGCCCCTGGAGCACGGGAACCAAAAACCAAAAGGTCTTTTATGTTTTACAACTGATTTGAAGATTTCTTTGTCTTTGTTATCTGGGTATATAAGGTAAGTGACAAAACACGTGTCTGGTGACCCCTGTTCTAGGGTCTGGTATGCATCTTTTACTCTTAGATTAATCTTTGAGAATTTGATGTTTTGTATTGATATGACTTGACATCTTTGAATTGGCTATGCAATTGGCATAATTAATACATATTTACCTGACTGATAATAAAATGTTATTTTTGACTTATATTCTGAATGATCTCTTCAGAAATCATTTTTCCAGTAGATTAATTTGTAGTGGTATTTCCGCAAATTTGCGTTCAGGACAGATCATACCAAAGCACCAATGGATGAACACCATGAAGGAGACTTTGGATTTCTGACTGTCACTGGCTTAACACGGTTTAGCTCTCGTGGTTATAGGAAAAATAGGGTTTCACTTTATTTCGATGGTCCCTTTAACACATTCTATTGACTAGAAGTAATGTTGCACCTACATTTCTACTAACTCTCATTAGAGTGGTAGTAGTGTATTAGTTGACTGGTAGGGTTAGGGTTAGATTAAGTTGGCACGTTCTTGCAAAGTTACTTATAGTCAATAGAATATCTGTTGGGAGACCAACACAATAAGGAGTTAGTAGATATGAAGCAGACAGTCTACTAATACTCTTATGAGAGTTTGCTGACATGTAGTTGCAACATTACTTAGTGTCAACAGAATGTTCAAAAGGGACCATCAAAATAAAGTGTTACCAAAAATAGTATATAGGAAAGTATGCAGGCGCAGTTATAACCACTCTGCACCCTCTGAATAAGTTCAGAACTGACGAGTTTGTGTCCGTGGATTCACTATCGGTCAAGTGTAATTCCTGTGCGATACCTGGTCCCTAATGAACGAAGAATTTAAAGTATGGGATTTCCAGAATAATCAAATATCTAAATTAATATACAATCGATGTCTGTGATCAGTTTTAATTATAAATATTGTCTAAATTTAATGATCACTTGGAATTGAAGTCAGATTGAACACGGAGCTAGACTAAAATGACAGAAGTACAGAGTTAACTTAAGTTTTCAATATTTCTCATAATACAAGGGGCTACTGTGAAATTCAGACCAATTTACCCATCACACAGAGACCTTTAAAATGATACCAACCATGAAAGGGGAAAAACAACATTCACAAGATATAACACTTGTGGCATATGGATATTCTTGCTTTTGGGGAAGAAGAGCGAGGAGGAGAGTCAGAGGCAGGGGTCGTAAAGAGCAAGGAGAGAAGTTTGGTCAGGGTGGTGTTGTTTGCCTTCTTTGGAGATCGGTTTTATTGGTCATGATCAATGTTCCCTCGAAATTTTTCTTCTTGCTGAGCAAAACTTTTCTTTATTGGGCGGAGATTTCAGACACCTGAGCAAAAATACTCTTTATACCAGACCTGTACAGCGCACACAAAAACGTGTGTAAATTTTAACTTTAATTTGCCATTTATATTTGATTTGACCCTTGATGTAACTAAATGTACATTTTAGGTTACCTGAGAAAACATTTTTACAGTATAATACAATGTCGTTCAAAAGTTTGGAATCAGTAAAGTTCTTTAATATGCTTTAAAGTGTTATTTATTCCTGTGAAGTAAAGCTGTAACTTCTGCGGAAGTGCACGGCTTAGAGGAACATTGGTCATGACTGACCATCACTGCACACCAGCCAGGAAGCAGGAATGGTGTTAACACTGGCCAGAGAAATCCGTATAGCACTCGGTCATAGCCTTTAATTTCATAAGGCATTTTGACGATTTGAGTGGTGGGTCCTAGGTCTGCCATTGGAGCTTAACAAGCAGTTGGCCAAATTAAGTTTTGTAGATGCTCAGCTTTAGCAAGATGTCACTTTGTTGGTGAGAATGGGAGACCTTACTAAAGCAAACGGAGCACCAGTTTAGTAGAGGGTCCCTTTAAACCAGACTATAAACAGTGTTTGAGACTCAGCTAACAAAAGCCAGAGAAACAAGAATCTTGAAGTTACATGCAGTTTATTAAAATCACTGAATTCACATGACCAGAGTAACTTCTCCACTAGAAACCACCGTCTGTCCACTCGAGATGGTCTTGGCATGAGTGTCTCTCCCTGCAGGAGAAGTTGGTAAAAGCGTGAGGGGCATTTCAAAAACACTCGTTTCATCAAGTTAAGTTACAGCAAGTACTCACTCTTCCTGGTGCAGCTTTGCTCACAGGAGCCAGAAGAGGGATGACACACCTCTGTACTGCAGTGGATGAAGATCTGAGAGGGGAAAAGAGTTAAGCCATAGAATCCATTTAAGAATTAAGTGTAATATTAAGGGTTCAGGAAGAGCTAGAGAGCATACGGTTTCCTGCAGAGGAGCTGGATCTACAAATGTGAACATCTTCACAACAAAGCGCTTGTAGTGGGTTGGGAACTGAAGACCAGATGAGCCAGTCACTGGAACCAGTGTGGTCAGATAACGGTCATCCTGGTAAGGGCATCTGAAAGGGAAAGAGGTTAGAAAGTGTCTCCCAGCAGACTAACTGGATAAAGATTGGCATTACACTCACCCATCGATCAGAAGGTCCCACTGGGGGAGACTGAGTGGACTGGGGGTTGAAGTCGCCCAACAATGTCCCAGTATCAGGAAAATGTTGGGGTCAGTCCTCTCCATAATGCGCACCTCAACATACACAGGCTCGCAGGACTTTTGTGACAGGATAATCAGCATCACTGTAGTAGGACGTGTAGGCCTCATCCCCTGAGGAACACTGGGGTTTAAGCGGACTCAAGTTTGAAAGGCTTTAGGAAGACACAGGACAAGACCTTACCTTCAGCACAGCCTTTGGTGACACATTGGCCATTGGCCAGTCTGAGCTCCACCCTGAGAGGTCCAGGAGCAGCTACTGGTGGAGGTGGAGGAACAGAGTTGACCTCCACAACCAGAGCTTCAACAGAAGTTCCAGAGTACCTACACTGGAAGAGAAGCCTGGACAACAGACGGTGAGCTTGTAGCATTTATCAGAGATTAAAATTCACTCCAAGTCATAGATCACTTACTCAAAGTGACTGTCCCTTGTGATGGCACCGAACGGTCCAATCCCTACTTCATATGAGGAGGTCATGCTGTTCTCATACACCACATATCCACTATCCTCCTGTGAATAGGAACAGTGTTAGCATCCAGTCCATCATAAGCAAAGCAGAATAACACCAGAAGCAGCTGCTCACCATCATGCTCGTGCCACATGCGGTCACAGGGAACTGGTATATAGCAAAAGAAGGTGTGGACTCCACAGGACCGCAAGGTGGGTCGTTTCCACCCAGTAGACGAACCGAATCCAGACTCAGTCGAGGCAGAGTAACGTCTCTAGACACCACTACCACAAACTGACCATCTCTAATACACTGGACAGTCACTGGAACAAGGGTACAAGAGAAGGTTAATTCTGAGAATCTGTTTAACATCAACCGAATAAGACCGAGAACACTTACCTGCTCTCCCATAGTAACACTGCTGTCCATTAAAGCAGCAGTTCATTGCGTCACACTCAGCACCACTGATCCCAGGTTGTCCGCATTGGATTTGCTCATAATCAGCTACAACACATTTATCAAGGGGCTCTGCCTGCGCCACTGGCTTCTGAAGCTGAAACTGCGGAGGAAACCGCTGGTCAGTTGCTGTTGAACTGGCTTCTGAAGCCACTGGTCAGTCTGCTGTTGAACTGGCTTCTGAAACCACTGGTCAGTCTGCTGTTGAACTGGCTTCTGAAACCACTGGTCAGTCTGCTGTTGAACTGGCATTTGCTGTTGAACTGGCTTCTGAAACCGCTGGTCAGTTTGCTGTTGAACTGGCGTTTGCTGTTGAACTAGCTTCTGAAACCGCTGGTCAGTCTGCTGTTGAACTGGCTTCGAAACCACTGGTCAGTCTGCTGTTGAACTGGCTTCTGAAACCACTGGTCAGTCTGCTGTTGAACTGGCATTTGCTGTTGAACTGGCTTCTGAAGCCACTGGTCAGTCTGCTGTTGAACTGGCATTTGCTGTTGAACTAGCTTCTGAAACCGCTGGTCAGTTTGCTGTTGAACTGGCGTTTGCTGATGAACTAGCTTCTGAAACCGCTGGTCAGTTTGCTGTTGAACTGGCTTCTGAAACCACTGGTCAGTTTGCGGTTGAACTGGCATTTGCTGATGAACTAGCTTCTGAAACCGCTGGTCAGTTTGCTGTTGAACTGGCTTCTGAAGCCGCTGGTCAGTCTGCTGTTGAACTGGCTTCTGAAGCCGCTGGTCAGTCTGCTGTTGAACTGGCTTCTGAAACCGCTGGTCAGTCTGCTGTTGAACTGGCGTTTGCTGTTGAACTAGCTTCTGAAACCACTGGTCAGTTTGCTCTTGAACTGGCATTTGCTGTTGAACTAGCTTCTGAAACCGCTGGCCAGTCTGCTGTTGAACGGGCGTTTGCTGTTGAACTAGCTTCTGAAACCGCTGGTCAGTTTGCTGTTGAACTGGCGTTTGCCGATGAACTAGCTTCTGAAACCGCTGGTCAGTTTGCTGTTGAACTGGCTTCTGAAGCCGCTGGTCAGTCTGCTGTTGAACTGGCTTCTGAAGCCACTGGTCAGTCTGCTGTTGAACTGGCATTTGCTGTTGAACTAGCTTCTGAAACCGCTGGTCAGTTTGCTGTTGAACTGGCATTTGCTGTTGAACTAGCTTCTGAAACCACTGGCCAGTCTGCTGTTGAACGGGCGTTTGCTGTTGAACTAGCTTCTGAAACCGCTGGTCAGTTTGCTGTTGAACTGGCGTTTGCTGATGAACTAGCTTCTGAAACCGCTGGTCAGTTTGCTGTTGAACTGGCTTCTGAAACCACTGGTCAGTCTGCTGTTGAACTGGCATTTGCTGTTGAACTGGCTTCTGAAACCGCTGGTCAGTCTGCTGTTGAACTGGCTTCTGAAACCACTGGTCAGTCTGCTGTTGAACTGGCTTCTGAAACCACTGGTCAGTTTGCTGTTGAACTGGCGTTTGCTGTTGAACTAGCTTCTGAAACCGCTGGTCAGTCTGCTGGAACATCAGAGCTTGAGTGTTCTGGGGCAGATCATTCCGCTGAGGAACAGCATGACACAAAGCACAAACTGCCAAAATCTGACCCAAACCCCAACTTCCAGCCATTGTTCAATAGCTAGTCACAAAGTGGAGAGACTGTCCTTTGGTCTTTTTGTACTCTACAGATTTCAGCTAATTAATGATAGCTCCTCCCTCTTCATTAACTGTAATGATTCGCCAGACTTGCACAAGTGGGAGTTTATATATCATTGGTTCTCAAAGTTCAAGTTTTCGTTCTTATTTTGAACATGGATATAGATACAAACTTAAGCTGAATTCAGGAAATCTTACTAACTTTACCATTTCTGTCATATAATTATTTATGGAAGAACTAGTATGGTAGCATGCACTCGATTCAGCCTTGGTCTTATCCTTTGTACTACACTGGTTGAATACAATTGGTACTTTAACAGTGGGGAATGAAACTGGGGAATGAAATACACTATACAATTAAAAGAACTTGACTTCACTTTCAAAAGCACTGAACTTTTGAAACTTTGGAGCTAAACTCTGCAGGACTCTGGCCCACCAGGAACCAGTTTGGTGACCCCTGATCTAGGATTTGGCTTTGTTTGCGTGTGCAGACCGATCGTTGTGTATGACATCGATTCCTTATGTTTTCGAAACTCTCTCGTGGTACTTTTAATCCAAGCAATATAGAAATCCTGCCCAGGACACGTCTGGGAAAAATGGTTGGAAACAAATGCAACAGGTAAATTCTTCAACTGAAACATTCTGTGCACCAGCTTTGATTGCTTTTGGGGGTCTTTGTCCTAGCTTTTAAAACCAGTTTGGAAATTCTTGAATTAAAAGTAAACAGTTGTTACTGTAATAAAATTTACATTCAGTAGTGCAAATAAGGCCGATGTGAGGTAGGAGAGAAGAGTTAATAATATATGAGGAAGTGGATCAACGGGGGTTAGGGTTCAGTAAAGAGACAGCTCTGGGGAAGAAACTGTTCTTTAATCTGCTGGTCCTGGTCCGGAGGCACCTGAAACGTGCCAGGAGAGAAAACAGTCTGTGGGCTGGGTGAGAGGATTCCTTAAGGATGCTGTGAGCTCAATGCAGACAGCGTTTCCTCTGGATGTGTTCGATGGCAGGTAGTGGAGTCCCTGTGATGCGCTGGGCAGTTTTCACCACCCGCTGCAGTGCCTTGCGCTCCACAACAGAGCAGCTCCCATACCATACTGTGACACAGTTGGTCAGGATGCTTTCTATTGCGCAGCGATAGAAGTTCACCAGGATAGCTGAGGAGAGCTGATTCTTCCTCAGTGTCCTCAGAAAGAAGAGGCGCTGGTGAGCCTTCTTGACCAGGCTGGAGGTGTTGGTTTTCCACGACATGTCCGCCGAGATGTGGATCCCCAGGAACTTGAAACTGGAGACACGCTCAACAGCCATTCCATTGATGTGGATGGTGTCGTGTGCCTCTTGACTCCATCCTGAAGTCCACGATGAGCTCCTTCGTTTTGGTGGTGTTGAGGAGCAGGTTATTTTCACTGCACCATGTGGCCAGGTGCTGGATCTCCTCCTATAGGCAGTCTCATCGTTGTTACTGATGAGGCCAATCACCGTGGTGTCGTCTGCAAACTTGACGATGGAATTAGATCCATACACAGGCTTGCAGTCGGAGGTGAAGAGGAGTAGAGAAACGGGCTTAGCACACAGCCCTGTGGTACACCAGTGTTAAGTGTGATGGATGTGGAGCAGGTGAATCCTGATCGAACATTCTGGGGTCTGTTGGTCAGGAAGTCCAAAATCCAGTTGCACATTGAGGTATTGATGCCCAGGTCTCCAAGTTTGGCTATTAACTTGGTTGGGATGACAGTGTTGAATGCTGAGCTGAAGTCAACAAACAGCATACGTGCATAAGTGTTCTTATTGTCCAGGTGAGTGAGCACAGAGTGCAGTGCTATGGAAACTGCATCCTCTGTGCTCCTATTGCTACGGTAGGCAAACTGGTGTGAGTCCAATGTGGATGGTAGAGAGTCTTTTAGGTGTTCCAGGACCAGCCGCTCAAAGCACTTCATGACGATGGGTGTGAGTGCTACAGGGCGGTAGTCATTAGGGCACCTCGGACTAGAGTGTTTTGGCACTGGCACAATGGAAGTGCATTTAAAGCATGTTGGTATGGCTGCTTGGGCAAGAGACAGATTGAAAATGTCTGTAAAAACCCCAGCGAGCTGCTCCGCACATGCCCTGAGAACACGACCAGGGATGTTGTCTGGTCCAGCAGCCTTGTGCGCGCTGATCCGGCTCAGTTCCTTGCAGACATCTGTGGAGGAGAGTATGATTGGTGGGTGGTCAGCTGAGGATTGAGCTTGGTGGCAGTTTCTCTGTTGTCTCTTTCAAAGCGAGCATAAAAGTAATTTAGCTCGTTCAGGAAGTTGACATCAGTGGCTGCGGGGGTGGAGTGGGTGGGTTTGTAGTTACTGATGGCCTGAATGCCCTGCCACATGCGTCGAGGGTCAGAGTTGGAAAAGTGTCCCTCTATCTTTAGCTTGTAGCAGTGCTTGGCCTTTTTGATGCCCCTCTTCAGGTTTGCTCTGGATGTGCTGTAGGCTTGTGCATCTCCTGATCTGAAGGCAGTGTTGCGTGACTTCAACAGGAGTCGCACTTCCTTGTTCATCCAAGGCTTCTGATTTGGATATGTGGTGATCTGTTTCTGGGTTGTAACACTGTCAATGGTGATATTGATATGATCCAATACAGAGGAGGTGTAAGAGTCAATGTCTGTGTGAGCGCCACTGGTGGCTTGAGAAGCAAACATACTCCAGTCTGTGTGTAGAAACCTTTCCTGGAGTGTGGAATCTGCCCCCGCAGGCCACACCTTGATGGTCTTCACTGATGGCTTCACACGGTTGATGAGGGGTGCATATTTGGGGGTGAGGAACAAAGAAAGGTGATCTGACTGTCCCAGGTGGGGGAGGGGTGTCGCAACGTAAGCTCCAGCCATGTTTGTGTAAACATGGTCTAAAGTTTTGTTTCCTCTGGTGTGACAGGAAACATGCTGGTGAAACTTGGGTAGCACTGACTTTAAGTTTGAGTGATTAAAGTCACCTGCAACAATAAAAGCCGCTTCGGGTGATCAGTCTGTTGTTTACTGATGGCTGCGTGAAGTTCTTTCATAGCAAGCTTGGCATCAGCATCCGGGGAATATAGGCTGCAGTTATAATGGTGGAAGTGAACTCCGCGGTAGATAAAGCGGTCTACATTTAACCATGAGAAACTCAAGGTTAGCTGAACAATGACTCCCAACAATAGCAGAGTTTGTGCACCAAGCTTGGGGTGGTTTGTCAAACCGAGAAAGCAGGGTAAGTCAACGTGGTAACTTACTCTGTGAACCTAACCTGGTCGGGAGCAGGTTGTCTTCGTAAACCGAAGTTTCTTTCCGTCTCCTCCCCTTTTATAGTGTTAGGAAGTTTAAATACCTTATTCATTCATTCACGCTGCAAAATTGCTTTTCTTACTGAGTATTTTTGTCTTATTTCAAGTACAAATATCTAAAAATTCTTTATATGGATTCTATATATGAAAAATGGTCTATATTTAGTCTTGTTTCCTGGGGGATTTTCCTTTTAAGTGCATATTACATAAAACAAGTAAAATTGTCCGCCATAGGGTAAGAAAAATAATCTTAATGCAAACGGAAAGAAGAATATTTTTAATTGCTTACCCCATTGGAAGATAATTTGCAAAATAAGAAAATGCACTTTAAAACATCGGACATGCAGAACACATTATAAGTCCGCTGTATGCAGATTTTAAGGAAAGTGTGCATCCCTCTCACACTCATTCTGAGAATTTTTTCCTGGGTACAAATCCGTCAAAGAGGAGTTTCACGGGACTGTATGTCAGTGGTGTAAAAACCGGTTTAAATTAGGCTAATCTGATAAATGACGTTCACTTAACATCTTTCTGTGACGTCTGGAAGTAACCCAATAATCAGAATTTCCAGTGTGGTTGGATGCATTGATGACAAGCATATCTCCACCATCTCACCTTCTAAAATGAAACTGATTACTGTATGGAATGGAAGGATGCCAGATGGAGGGGTAGTACGAGCCGTAACCATCACCACAGCTGTTAAATAAAGAAATTATTCAAAATTTTTGGTCATCTTTATTTCCTAATACAAAAGCAAAAGTTATTCTTTTACTTTTGGATTTTAGAAATCTTCAATACTTGACCGTCTCCTCTTCATCTGTCAGTGGCGCTGTTGCAGGTTCTCCCTCTGCCTTCTTGCTGTCGACAAGTCAGTAGTTCATTTTATTAATTAAGAAATGTAACAGGTTGGATTAGAGAATATTTAATTATGTGAAAAGAGTGTTAGACTATGTGGAAAAAGCTGCAGCGCATCGAAATAGACATTGAATGATATTTAATGTCAAATGTTTGTAAGGTAATTTAGCCCACATCCATGAACCTTTCATGCTTAAAACTTTACCGTGATTGAATTGTGTTTTTATACTTCATTTTTACAACTGCTGCCACATTCTTGTTTCTTTTTTCTGTTGTGTTCCTTTTTTTTTTTTGTGGCCATGGGATGCCATTAAAATGAATATTAGTTCAATAATTTACAGTTTTCACCTCTGATATTATAACAGTTATTAAATTATTGACAGTTATTAAGAATTAAAGTTACGCATTGACGGAAGTACGCGCGCTGACATCTTTTTGGCGGGAGCTGTTGCCATGGTGAATCGTAATTTCGACGCTCCACTGATCATGACTTTTCATAGTCGTGGTGCACGCGCTTAACTCAGAGTCAACCTACTTAGAGTTGAGTAAACTATCTCAGTTCAGCTGTTCTGTAAAACTCAGAGTTTCCCATCTCAGAGTAAGTCAACGCTGAGTTCAAGTTTAAACTCAGAGTTGGTTGAACCTCCTTATTGAAACGGGCCCCTGGACTGAAGCTCAAAGTTACTGCAGAGAACATCACAGAGACCTCGTCAGTATCAGGAATGAGACTGAAAATTTCAAAGTTCAGTCGTTATTACAATATCCTTCCTCTGTTTGGATCGGTCTGTACAGAACCAGAACTTGGTCAGATCAGAGCAACTCTTCATTCACTAACTGGAGGACAGGACGGCCAGATAATGTTGCAGGATCCTGTACTGCGTCTCATTTAGAGTCTCTGGGAAATGGACTGATGAATACGGCTTTTCTACATTTCCTTTTATTTGCTACAGTGGTATGTATATTTCTCAACCTGGACTGTAATCCATTAAATTACATTAACTGAAATGGTACAAGTTGTCTTGTTCTTTTCTACAGCTGCGAGTAGATGTCTTGTTGTTATCAAACTAAAATTTCTAAAAGCTACAATTTTACACTTTTCCCCACAGTTTCATCTTTGACATCATCCCGTGAGTATCACTTTGTGAACGAGTCTAAGACCTGGACTGAAGCTCAGAGATACTGCAGACAGAATTACACTGATCTGGCCACCATTGATAACATGGAGGAAATGAACAGGCTGATTAACACAGTTGATGGGAGTTACAGCGGCTCAGCCTGGACTGGACTGGACTGTATGATGATGTGCTGAAGAACATCTGGAGATGGTCACTGGAAGACAATGATTTCTATCAGGAAGGACAGAGAGATTTCAGAAACTGGCATCATGAGCCAGACAACAGTGGTGGAAAGGAACTTTGTGTTTACATGGATTATAATGGGAAATGGCTTGATAGGCCATGTGACAATTAGTACCAAGGGCGTAGGTTTGTTTCTGACATTGGTGGGGACATAAACCCAACACAAACAGTTGAACATCATTAATTTAAAGTTAAAGACGACTCAGGACGCATGTTCCAAATCTTGCTGCACCACAGAGTGCCACTTACGTAGTTTACCATAAAATCCACATTATATTTGTCCCAAATTATTGTTAATGTTCATAATGACTTTATCCCAGGCTGGAAGATTGTGTATCTTTCCGCACAACGTTTGTCTTTCTGTCTGTATCTAATAAGAGCCATAGGTCGCGCTTTCTCTTTCCATTTGCTCTGTTTTGTCAAACAGCGTACTTCAAACTCATCGATGCAGCTTTGTTAATTCCAGAAGTGGGCTTTTATATCTACTGTTTTAGACTGCGGTCTTGAATTGGGTGCAATCCTGTGAGTTGTTTTAAATGCTGCGCTGCTCTCCTCGTCCGGCACCTTTCAGATGCGTCTGAAATTACAAAAACATATAGTCAAAATTATTGCCAGGGACAGTTTGGTAGTCGCTGGATATTGGTAGGGACACCTCCTTGCGTCCCCCTAATTCTACGCCCCTGAGCACGGGAACCAAAAACCAAAAGGTCTTTTATGTTTTACAACTGATTTGAAGATTTCTTTGTCTTTGTTATCTGGGTATATAAGGTAAGTGACAAAACACGTGTCTGGTGACCCCTGTTCTAGGGTCTGGTATGCATCTTTTACTCTTAGATTAATCTTTGAGAATTTGATGTTTTGTATTGATATGACTTGACATCTTTGAATTGGCTATGCAATTGGCATAATTAATACATATTTACCTGACTGATAATAAAATGTTATTTTTGACTTATATTCTGAATGATCTCTTCAGAAATCATTTTTCCAGTAGATTAATTTGTAGTGGTATTTCCGCAAATTTGCGTTCAGGACAGATCATACCAAAGCACCAATGGATGAACACCATGAAGGAGACTTTGGATTTCTGACTGTCACTGGCTTAACACGGTTTAGCTCTCGTGGTTATAGGAAAAATAGGGTTTCACTTTATTTCGATGGTCCCTTTAACACATTCTATTGACTAGAAGTAATGTTGCACCTACATTTCTACTAACTCTCATTAGAGTGGTAGTAGTGTATTAGTTGACTGGTAGGGTTAGGGTTAGATTAAGTTGGCACGTTCTTGCAAAGTTACTTATAGTCAATAGAATATCTGTTGGGAGACCAACACAATAAGGAGTTAGTAGATATGAAGCAGACAGTCTACTAATACTCTTATGAGAGTTTGCTGACATGTAGTTGCAACATTACTTAGTGTCAACAGAATGTTCAAAAGGGACCATCAAAATAAAGTGTTACCAAAAATAGTATATAGGAAAGTATGCAGGCGCAGTTATAACCACTCTGCACCCTCTGAATAAGTTCAGAACTGACGAGTTTGTGTCCGTGGATTCACTATCGGTCAAGTGTAATTCCTGTGCGATACCTGGTCCCTAATGAACGAAGAATTTAAAGTATGGGATTTCCAGAATAATCAAATATCTAAATTAATATACAATCGATGTCTGTGATCAGTTTTTAATTATAAATATTGTCTAAATTTAATGATCACTTGGAATTGAAGTCAGATTGAACACGGAGCTAGACTAAAATGACAGAAGTACAGAGTTAACTTAAGTTTTCAATATTTCTCATAATACAAGGCTACTGTGAAATTCAGACCAATTTACCCATCACACAGAGACCTTTAAAATGATACCAACCATGAAAGGGAAAAACAACATTCACAAGATATAACACTTGTGGCATATGGATATTCTTGCTTTTGGGGAAGAAGAGCGAGGAGGAGAGTCAGAGGCAGGGGTCGTAAAGAGCAAGGAGAGAAGTTTGGTCAGGGTGGTGTTGTTTGCCTTCTTTGGAGATCGGTTTTATTGGTCATGATCAATGTTCCCTCGAAATTTTTCTTCTTGCTGAGCAAAACTTTTCTTTATTGGGCGGAGATTTCAGACACCTGAGCAAAAATACTCTTTATACCAGACCTGTACAGCGCACACAAAAACGTGTGTAAATTTTAACTTTAATTTGCCATTTATATTTGATTTGACCCTTGATGTAACTAAATGTACATTTTAGGTTACCTGAGAAAACATTTTTACAGTATAATACAATGTCGTTCAAAAGTTTGGAATCAGTAAAGTTCTTTAATATGCTTTAAAGTGTTATTTATTCCTGTGAAGTAAAGCTGTAACTTCTGCGCGGAAGTGCACGGCTTAGAGGGAACATTGGTCATGACTGACCATCACTGCACACCAGCCAGGAAGCAGGAATGGTGTTAACACTGGCCAGAGAAATCAGTATAGCACTCGGTCATAGCCTTTAATTTCATAAGGCATTTTGACGATTTGAGTGGTGGGTCCTAGGTCTGCCATTGGAGCTTAACAAGCAGTTGGCCAAATTAAGTTTTGTAGATGCTCAGCTTTAGCAAGATGTCACTTTGTTGGTGAGAATGGGAGACCTTACTAAAGCAAACGGAGCACCAGTTTAGTAGAGGGTCCCTTTAAACCAGACTATAAACAGTGTTTGAGACTCAGCTAACAAAAGCCAGAGAAACAAGAATCTTGAAGTTACATGCAGTTTATTAAAATCACTGAATTCACATGACCAGAGTAACTTCTCCACTAGAAACCACCGTCTGTCCACTCGAGATGGTCTTGGCATGAGTGTCTCTCCCTGCAGGAGAAGTTGGTAAAAGCGTGAGGGGCATTTCAAAAACACTCGTTTCATCAAGTTAAGTTACAGCAAGTACTCACTCTTCCTGGTGCAGCTTTGCTCACAGGAGCCAGAAGAGGGATGACACACCTCTGTACTGCAGTGGATGAAGATCTGAGAGGGGAAAAGAGTTAAGCCATAGAATCCATTTAAGAATTAAGTGTAATATTAAGGGTTCAGGAAGAGCTAGAGAGCATACGGTTTCCTGCAGAGGAGCTGGATCTACAAATGTGAACATCTTCACAACAAAGCGCTTGTAGTGGGTTGGGAACTGAAGACCAGATGAGCCAGTCACTGGAACCAGTGTGGTCAGATAACGGTCATCCTGGTAAGGGCATCTGAAAGGGAAAGAGGTTAGAAAGTGTCTCCCAGCAGACTAACTGGATAAAGATTGGCATTACACTCACCCATCGATCAGAAGGTCCCACTGGGGGAGACTGAGTGGACTGGGGGTTGAAGTCGCCCAACAATGTCCCAGTATCAGGAAAATGTTGGGGTCAGTCCTCTCCATAATGCGCACCTCAACATACACAGGCTCTCGCAGGACTTTTGTGACAGGATAATCAGCATCACTGTAGTAGGACGTGTAGGCCTCATCCCCTGAGGAACACTGGGGTTTAAGCGGACTCAAGTTTGAAAGGCTTTAGGAAGACACAGGACAAGACCTTACCTTCAGCACAGCCTTTGGTGACACATTGGCCATTGGCCAGTCTGAGCTCCACCCTGAGAGGTCCAGGAGCAGCTACTGGTGGAGGTGGAGGAACAGAGTTGACCTCCACAACCAGAGCTTCAACAGAAGTTCCAGAGTACCTACACTGGAAGAGAAGCCTGGACAACAGACGGTGAGCTTGTAGCATTTATCAGAGATTAAAATTCACTCCAAGTCATAGATCACTTACTCAAAGTGACTGTCCCTTGTGATGGCACCGAACGGTCCAATCCCTACTTCATATGAGGAGGTCATGCTGTTCTCATACACCACATATCCACTATCCTCCTGTGAATAGGAACAGTGTTAGCATCCAGTCCATCATAAGCAAAGCAGAATAACACCAGAAGCAGCTGCTCACCATCATGCTCGTGCCACATGCGGTCACAGGAACTGGTATATAGCAAAAGAAGGTGTGGACTCCACAGGACCGCAAGGTGGGTCGTTTCCACCCAGTAGACGAACCGAATCCAGACTCAGTCGAGGCAGAGTAACGTCTCTAGACACCACTACCACAAACTGACCATCTCTAATACACTGGACAGTCACTGGAACAAGGGTACAAGAGAAGGTTAATTCTGAGAATCTGTTTAACATCAACCGAATAAGACCGAGAACACTTACCTGCTCTCCCATAGTAACACTGCTGTCCATTAAAGCAGCAGTTCATTGCGTCACACTCAGCACCACTGATCCCAGGTTGTCCGCATTGGATTTGCTCATAATCAGCTACAACACATTTATCAAGGGGCTCTGCCTGCGCCACTGGCTTCTGAAGCTGAAACTGCGGAGGAAACCGCTGGTCAGTTTGCTGTTGAACTGGCTTCTGAAGCCACTGGTCAGTCTGCTGTTGAACTGGCTTCTGAAACCACTGGTCAGTCTGCTGTTGAACTGGCTTCTGAAACCACTGGTCAGTCTGCTGTTGAACTGGCATTTGCTGTTGAACTGGCTTCTGAAACCGCTGGTCAGTTTGCTGTTGAACTGGCGTTTGCTGTTGAACTAGCTTCTGAAACCGCTGGTCAGTCTGCTGTTGAACTGGCTTCCGAAACCACTGGTCAGTCTGCTGTTGAACTGGCTTCTGAAACCACTGGTCAGTCTGCTGTTGAACTGGCATTTGCTGTTGAACTGGCTTCTGAAACCGCTGGTCAGTCTGCTGTTGAACTGGCATTTGCTGTTGAACTAGCTTCTGAAACCGCTGGTCAGTTTGCTGTTGAACTGGCGTTTGCTGTTGAACTAGCTTCTGAAACCGCTGGTCAGTCTGCTGTTGAACTGGCTTCTGAAACCATTGGTCAGTTTGCTGTTGAACTGGCTTCTGAAGCCACTGGTCAGTTTGCTGTTGAACTGGCATTTGCTGTTGAACTAGCTTCTGAAACCGCTGGTCAGTTTGCTGTTGAACTGGCTTCTGAAGCCGCTGGTCAGTCTGCTGTTGAACTGGCTTCTGAAGCCGCTGGTCAGTCTGCTGTTGAACTGGCTTCTGAAGCCGCTGGTCAGTCTGCTGTTGAACTGGCATTTGCTGTTGAACTAGCTTCTGAAACCGCTGGTCAGTTTGCTGTTGAACTGGCATTTGCTGTTGAACTAGCTTCTGAAACCGCTGGCCAGTCTGCTGTTGAACGGGCGTTTGCTGTTGAACTAGCTTCTGAAACCGCTGGTCAGTTTGCTGTTGAACTGGCGTTTGCTGATGAACTAGCTTCTGAAACCGCTGGTCAGTTTGCTGTTGAACTGGCTTCTGAAGCCGCTGGTCAGTCTGCTGTTGAACTGGCTTCTGAAGCCACTGGTCAGTCTGCTGTTGAACTGGCATTTGCTGTTGAACTAGCTTCTGAAACCGCTGGTCAGTTTGCTGTTGAACTGGCATTTGCTGTTGAACTAGCTTCTGAAACCACTGGCCAGTCTGCTGTTGAGCGGGCGTTTGCTGTTGAACTAGCTTCTGAAACCGCTGGTCAGTTTGCTGTTGAACTGGCGTTTGCTGATGAACTAGCTTCTGAAACCGCTGGTCAGTTTGCTGTTGAACTGGCTTCTGAAACCACTGGTCAGTCTGCTGTTGAACTGGCATTTGCTGTTGAACTGGCTTCTGAAACCGCTGGTCAGTCTGCTGTTGAACTGGCTTCTGAAACCACTGGTCAGTCTGCTGTTGAACTGGCTTCTGAAACCACTGGTCAGTTTGCTGTTGAACTGGCGTTTGCTGTTGAACTAGCTTCTGAAACCGCTGGTCAGTCTGCTGGAACATCAGAGCTTGAGTGTTCTGGGGCAGATCATTCCGCTGAGGAACAGCATGACACAAAGCACAAACTGCCAAAATCTGACCCAAACCCCAACTTCCAGCCATTGTTCAATAGCTAGTCACAAAGTGGAGAGACTGTCCTTTGGTCTTTTGTACTCTACAGATTTCAGCTAATTAATGATAGCTCCTCCTCTTCATTAACTGTAATGATTCGCCAGACTTGCACAAGTGGGAGTTTATATATCATTGGTTCTCAAAGTTCAAGTTTTCGTTCTTATTTTGAACATGGATATAGATACAAACTTAAGCTGAATTCAGGAAATCTTACTAACTTTACCATTTCTGTCATATAATTATTTATGGAAGAACTAGTATGGTAGCATGCACTCGATTCAGCCTTGGTCTTATCCTTTGTACTACACTGGTTGAATACAATTGGTACTTTAACAGTGGGGAATGAAACTGGGGAATGAAATACACTATACAATTAAAAGAACTTGACTTCACTTTCAAAAGCACTGAACTTTTGAAACTTTGGAGCTAAACTCTGCAGGACTCTGGCCCACCAGGAACCAGTTTGGTGACCCCTGATCTAGGATTTGGCTTTGTTTATGCGTGTGCAGACCGATCGTTGTGTATGACATCGATTCCTTATGTTTTCGAAACTCTCTCGTGGTACTTTTAATCCAAGCAATATAGAAATCCTGCCCAGGACACGTCTGGGAAAAATGGTTGGAAACAAATGCAACAGGTAAATTCTTCAACTGAAACATTCTGTGCACCAGCTTTGATTGCTTTTGGGGGTCTTTGTCCTAGCTTTTAAAACCAGTTTGGAAATTCTTGAATTAAAAGTAAACAGTTGTTACTGTAATAAAATTTACATTCAGTAGTGCAAATAAGGCCGATGTGAGGTAGGAGAGAAGAGTTAATAATATATGAGGAAGTGGATCAACGGGGTTAGGGTTCAGTAAAGAGACAGCTCTGGGAAGAAACTGTTCTTTAATCTGCTGGTCCTGGTCCGGAGGCACCTGAAACGTGCCAGGAGAGAAAACAGTCTGTGGGCTGGGTGAGAGGATTCCTTAAGGATGCTGTGAGCTCAATGCAGACAGCGTTTCCTCTGGATGTGTTCGATGGCAGGTAGTGGAGTCCCTGTGATCGCTGGGCAGTTTTCACCACCGCTGCAGTGCCTTGCGCTCCACAACAGAGCAGCTCCCATACCATACTGTGACACAGTTGGTCAGGATGCTTTCTATTGCGCAGCGATAGAAGTTCACCAGGATAGCTGAGGAGAGCTGATTCTTCCTCAGTGTCCTCAGAAAGAAGAGGCGCTGGTGAGCCTTCTTGACCAGGCTGGAGGTGTTGGTTTTCCACGACATGTCCGCCGAGATGTGGATCCCCAGGAACTTGAAACTGGAGACACGCTCAACAGCCATTCCATTGATGTGGATGGTGTCGCGTGTGCCTCTTGACTCCATCCTGAAGTCCACGATGAGCTCCTTCGTTTTGGTGGTGTTGAGGAGCAGGTTATTTTCACTGCACCATGTGGCCAGGTGCTGGATCTCCTCCCTATAGGCAGTCTCATCGTTGTTACTGATGAGGCCAATCACCGTGGTGTCGTCTGCAAACTTGACGATGGAATTAGATCCATACACAGGCTTGCAGTCGGAGGTGAAGAGGGAGTAGAGAAACGGGCTTAGCACACAGCCCTGTGGTACACCAGTGTTAAGTGTGATGGATGTGGAGCAGGTGAATCCTGATCGAACATTCTGGGGTCTGTTGGTCAGGAAGTCCAAAATCCAGTTGCACATTGAGGTATTGATGCCCAGGTCTCCAAGTTTGGCTATTAACTTGGTTGGGATGACAGTGTTGAATGCTGAGCTGAAGTCAACAAACAGCATACGTGCATAAGTGTTCTTATTGTCCAGGTGAGTGAGCACAGAGTGCAGTGCTATGGAAACTGCATCCTCTGTGCTCCTATTGCTACGGTAGGCAAACTGGTGTGAGTCCAATGTGGATGGTAGAGAGTCTTTTAGGTGTTCCAGGACCAGCCGCTCAAAGCACTTCATGACGATGGGTGTGAGTGCTACAGGGCGGTAGTCATTAGGGCACCTCGGACTAGAGTGTTTTGGCACTGGCACAATGGAAGTGCATTTAAAGCATGTTGGTATGGCTGCTTGGGCAAGAGACAGATTGAAAATGTCTGTAAAAAACCCCAGCGAGCTGCTCCGCACATGCCCTGAGAACACGACCAGGGATGTTGTCTGGTCCAGCAGCCTTGTGCGCGCTGATCCGGCTCAGTTCCTTGCAGACATCTGTGGAGGAGAGTATGATTGGTGGGTGGTCAGCTGAGGGATTGAGCTTGGTGGCAGTTTCTCTGTTGTCTCTTTCAAAGCGAGCATAAAAGTAATTTAGCTCGTTCAGGAAGTTGACATCAGTGGCTGCGGGGGTGGAGTGGGTGGGTTTGTAGTTACTGATGGCCTGAATGCCCTGCCACATGCGTCGAGGGTCAGAGTTGGAAAAGTGTCCCTCTATCTTTAGCTTGTAGCAGTGCTTGGCCTTTTTGATGCCCCTCTTCAGGTTTGCTCTGGATGTGCTGTAGGCTTGTGCATCTCCTGATCTGAAGGCAGTGTTGCGTGACTTCAACAGGAGTCGCACTTCCTTGTTCATCCAAGGCTTCTGATTTGGATATGTGGTGATCTGTTTCTGGGTTGTAACACTGTCAATGGTGATATTGATATGATCCAATACAGAGGAGGTGTAAGAGTCAATGTCTGTGTGAGCGCCACTGGTGGCTTGAGAAGCAAACATACTCCAGTCTGTGTGTAGAAACCTTTCCTGGAGTGTGGAATCTGCCCCCGCAGGCCACACCTTGATGGTCTTCACTGATGGCTTCACACGGTTGATGAGGGGTGCATATTTGGGGGTGAGGAACAAAGAAAGGTGATCTGACTGTCCCAGGTGGGGGAGGGGTGTCGCAACGTAGCTCCAGCCATGTTTGTGTAAACATGGTCTAAGGTTTTGTTTCCTCTGGTGTGACAGGAAACATGCTGGTGAAACTTGGGTAGCACTGACTTTAAGTTTGAGTGATTAAAGTCACCTGCAACAATGGTGACCGGGTGATCAGTCTGTTGTTTACTGATGGCTGCGTGAAGTTCTTTCATAGCAAGCTTGGCATCAGCATCCGGGGGAATATAGGCTGCAGTTATAATGGTGGAAGTGAACTCCCGCGGTAGATAAAACGGTCTACATTTAACCATGAGAAACTCAAGGTTAGCTGAACAATGACTCCCAACAATAGCAGAGTTTGTGCACCAAGCTTGGGGTGGTTTGTCAAACCCGAGAAAGCAGGGTAAGTCAACGTGGTAACTTACTCTGTGAACCTAACCTGGTCGGGAGCAGGTTGTCTTGATAAACCCAAGTTTCTTTCCGTCTCCTCCCCTTTTATAGTGTTAGGAAGTTTAAATACCTTATTCATTCATTCACGCTGCAAAATTGCTTTTCTTACTGAGTATTTTTGTCTTATTTCAAGTACAAATATCTAAAAATTCTTTATATGGATTCTATATATGAAAAATGGTCTATATTTAGTCTTGTTTCCTGGGGGATTTTCCTTTTAAGTGCATATTACATAAAACAAGTAAAATTGTCCGCCATAGGGTAAGAAAAATAATCTTAATGCAAACGGAAAGAAGAATATTTTAATTGCTTACCCCATTGGAAGATAATTTGCAAAATAAGAAAAATGCACTTTAAAACATCGGACATGCAGAACACATTATAAGTCCGCTGTATGCAGATTTTAAGGAAAGTGTGCATCCCTCTCACACTCATTCTGAGAATTTTTTCCTGGGTACAAATCCGTCAAAGAGGAGTTTCACGGGACTGTATGTCAGTGGTGTAAAAACCGGTTTAAATTAGGCTAATCTGATAAATGACGTTCACTTAACATCTTTCTGTGACGTCTGGAAGTAACCCAATAATCAGAATTTCCAGTGTGGTTGGATGCATTGATGACAAGCATATCTCCACCATCTCACCTTCTAAAAATGAAACTGATTACTGTATGGAATGGAAGGATGCCAGATGGAGGGGTAGTACGAGCCGTAACCATCACCACAGCTGTTAAATAAAGAAATTATTCAAAATTTTTTGGTCATCTTTATTTCCTAATACAAAAGCAAAAGTTATTCTTTTTACTTTTGGATTTTAGAAATCTTCCAATACTTGACCGTCTCCTCTTCATCTGTCAGTGGCGCTGTTGCAGGTTCTCCCTCTGCCTTCTTGCTGTCGACAAGTCAGTAGTTCATTTTATTAATTAAGAAATGTAACAGGTTGGATTAGAGAATATTTAATTATGTGAAAAGAGTGTTAGACTATGTGGAAAAAGCTGCAGCGCATCGAAATAGACATTGAATGATATTTAATGTCAAATGTTTGTAAGGTAATTTAGCCCACATCCATGAACCTTTCATGCTTAAAACTTTACCGTGATTGAATTGTGTTTTATACTTCATTTTACAACTGCTGCCACATTCTTGTTTCTTTTTCTGTTGTGTTCCTTTTTTTTTTTTTGTGGCCATGGGATGCCATTAAAATGAATATTAGTTCAATAATTTACAGTTTTCACCTCTGATATTATAACAGTTATTAAATTATTGACAGTTATTAAGAATTAAAGTTACGCATTGACGGAAGTACGCGCTGACATCTTTTGGCGGAGCTGTTGCCATGGTGAATCGTAATTTCGACGCTCCACTGATCATGACTTTTCATAGTCGTGGTGCACGCGCTTAACTCAGAGTCAACCTACTTAGAGTTGAGTAAACTATCTCAGTTCAGCTGTTCTGTGCGAAAACTCAGAGTTTCCCATCTCAGAGTAAGTCAACGCTGAGTTCAAGTTTAAACTCAGAGTTGGTTGAACCTCCTTATTGAAACGGGCCCCTGGACTGAAGCTCAAAGTTACTGCAGAGAACATCACAGAGACCTCGTCAGTATCAGGAATGAGACTGAAAATTTCAAAGTTCAGTCGTTATTACAATATCCTTCCTCTGTTTGGATCGGTCTGTACAGAACCAGAACTTGGTCAGATCAGAGCAACTCTTCATTCACTAACTGGAGGACAGGACGGCCAGATAATGTTGCAGGATCCTGTACTGCGTCTCATTTAGAGTCTCTGGGAAATGGACTGATGAATACGGCTTTTCTACATTTCCTTTTATTTGCTACAGTGGTATGTATATTTCTCAACCTGGACTGTAATCCATTAAATTACATTAACTGAAATGGTACAAGTTGTCTTGTTCTTTTCTACAGCTGCGAGTAGATGTCTTGTTGTTATCAAACTAAAATTTCTAAAAGCTACAATTTTACACTTTTCCCCACAGTTTCATCTTTGACATCATCCCGTGAGTATCACTTTGTGAACGAGTCTAAGACCTGGACTGAAGCTCAGAGATACTGCAGACAGAATTACACTGATCTGGCCACCATTGATAACATGGAGGAAATGAACAGGCTGATTAACACAGTTGATGGGAGTTACAGCGGCTCAGCCTGGACTGGACTGGACTGTATGATGATGTGCTGAAGAACATCTGGAGATGGTCACTGGAAGACAATGATTTCTATCAGGAAGGACAGAGATTTCAGAAACTGGCATCATGAGCCAGACAACAGTGGTGGAAAGGAACTTTGTGTTTACATGGATTATAATGGGAAATGGCTTGATAGGCCATGTGACAATTAGTACCAAGGGCGTAGGTTTGTTTCTGACATTGGTGGGGACATAAACCCAACACAAACAGTTGAACATCATTAATTTAAAGTTAAAGACGACTCAGGACGCATGTTCCAAATCTTGCTGCACCACAGAGTGCCACTTACGTAGTTTACCATAAAATCCACATTATATTTGTCCCAAATTATTGTTAATGTTCATAATGACTTTATCCCAGGCTGGAAGATTGTGTATCTTTCCGCACAACGTTTGTCTTTCTGTCTGTATCTAATAAGAGCCATAGGTCGCGCTTTCTCTTTCCATTTGCTCTGTTTTGTCAAACAGCGTACTTCAAACTCATCGATGCAGCTTTGTTAATTCCAGAAGTGGGCTTTTATATCTACTGTTTTAGACTGCGGTCTTGAATTGGGTGCAATCCCTGTGAGTTGTTTTAAATGCTGCGCTGCTCTCCTCGTCCGGCACCTTTCAGATGCGTCTGAAATTACAAAAACATATAGTCAAAATTATTGCCAGGGACAGTTTGGTAGTCGCTGGATATTGGTAGGGACACCTCCTTGCGTCCCCCTAATTCTACGCCCCTGGAGCACGGGAACCAAAAACCAAAAGGTCTTTTATGTTTTACAACTGATTTGAAGATTTCTTTGTCTTTGTTATCTGGGTATATAAGGTAAGTGACAAAACACGTGTCTGGTGACCCCTGTTCTAGGGTCTGGTATGCATCTTTTACTCTTAGATTAATCTTTGAGAATTTGATGTTTTGTATTGATATGACTTGACATCTTTGAATTGGCTATGCAATTGGCATAATTAATACATATTTACCTGACTGATAATAAAATGTTATTTTTGACTTATATTCTGAATGATCTCTTCAGAAATCATTTTTCCAGTAGATTAATTTGTAGTGGTATTTCCGCAAATTTGCGTTCAGGACAGATCATACCAAAGCACCAATGGATGAACACCATGAAGGAGACTTTGGATTTCTGACTGTCACTGGCTTAACACGGTTTAGCTCTCGTGGTTATAGGAAAAATAGGGTTTCACTTTATTTCGATGGTCCCTTTAACACATTCTATTGACTAGAAGTAATGTTGCACCTACATTTCTACTAACTCTCATTAGAGTGGTAGTAGTGTATTAGTTGACTGGTAGGGTTAGGGTTAGATTAAGTTGGCACGTTCTTGCAAAGTTACTTATAGTCAATAGAATATCTGTTGGGAGACCAACACAATAAGGAGTTAGTAGATATGAAGCAGACAGTCTACTAATACTCTTATGAGAGTTTGCTGACATGTAGTTGCAACATTACTTAGTGTCAACAGAATGTTCAAAAGGGACCATCAAAATAAAGTGTTACCAAAAATAGTATATAGGAAAGTATGCAGGCGCAGTTATAACCACTCTGCACCCTCTGAATAAGTTCAGAACTGACGAGTTTGTGTCCGTGGATTCACTATCGGTCGAAGTGTAATTCCTGTGCGATACCTGGTCCCTAATGAACGAAGAATTTAAAGTATGGGATTTCCAGAATAATCAAATATCTAAATTAATATACAATCGATGTCTGTGATCAGTTTTTAATTATAAATATTGTCTAAATTTAATGATCACTTGGAATTGAAGTCAGATTGAACACGGAGCTAGACTAAAATGACAGAAGTACAGAGTTAACTTAAGTTTTCAATATTTCTCATAATACAAGGGGCTACTGTGAAATTCAGACCAATTTACCCATCACACAGAGACCTTTAAAATGATACCAACCATGAAAGGGGAAAAACAACATTCACAAGATATAACACTTGTGGCATATGGATATTCTTGCTTTTGGGGAAGAAGAGCGAGGAGGAGAGTCAGAGGCAGGGGTCGTAAAGAGCAAGGAGAGAAGTTTGGTCAGGGTGGTGTTGTTTGCCTTCTTTGGAGATCGGTTTTATTGGTCATGATCAATGTTCCCTCGAAATTTTTCTTCTTGCTGAGCAAAACTTTTCTTTATTGGGCGGAGATTTCAGACACCTGAGCAAAAATACTCTTTATACCAGACCTGTACAGCGCACACAAAAACGTGTGTAAATTTTAACTTTAATTTGCCATTTATATTTGATTTGACCCTTGATGTAACTAAATGTACATTTTAGGTTACCTGAGAAAACATTTTTACAGTATAATACAATGTCGTTCAAAAGTTTGGAATCAGTAAAGTTCTTTAATATGCTTTAAAGTGTTATTTATTCCTGTGAAGTAAAGCTGTAACTTCTGCGGAAGTGCACGGCTTAGAGGAACATTGGTCATGACTGACCATCACTGCACACCAGCCAGGAAGCAGGAATGGTGTTAACACTGGCCAGAGAAATCCGTATAGCACTCGGTCATAGCCTTTAATTTCATAAGGCATTTTGACGATTTGAGTGGTGGGTCCTAGGTCTGCCATTGGAGCTTAACAAGCAGTTGGCCAAATTAAGTTTTGTAGATGCTCAGCTTTAGCAAGATGTCACTTTGTTGGTGAGAATGGGAGACCTTACTAAAGCAAACGGAGCACCAGTTTAGTAGAGGGTCCCTTTAAACCAGACTATAAACAGTGTTTGAGACTCAGCTAACAAAAGCCAGAGAAACAAGAATCTTGAAGTTACATGCAGTTTATTAAAATCACTGAATTCACATGACCAGAGTAACTTCTCCACTAGAAACCACCGTCTGTCCACTCGAGATGGTCTTGGCATGAGTGTCTCTCCCTGCAGGAGAAGTTGGTAAAAGCGTGAGGGGCATTTCAAAAACACTCGTTTCATCAAGTTAAGTTACAGCAAGTACTCACTCTTCCTGGTGCAGCTTTGCTCACAGGAGCCAGAAGAGGGATGACACACCTCTGTACTGCAGTGGATGAAGATCTGAGAGGGGAAAAGAGTTAAGCCATAGAATCCATTTAAGAATTAAGTGTAATATTAAGGGTTCAGGAAGAGCTAGAGAGCATACGGTTTCCTGCAGAGGAGCTGGATCTACAAATGTGAACATCTTCACAACAAAGCGCTTGTAGTGGGTTGGGAACTGAAGACCAGATGAGCCAGTCACTGGAACCAGTGTGGTCAGATAACGGTCATCCTGGTAAGGGCATCTGAAAGGGAAAGAGGTTAGAAAGTGTCTCCCAGCAGACTAACTGGATAAAGATTGGCATTACACTCACCCATCGATCAGAAGGTCCCACTGGGGGAGACTGAGTGGACTGGGGGTTGAAGTCGCCCAACAATGTCCCAGTATCAGGAAAATGTTGGGGTCAGTCCTCTCCATAATGCGCACCTCAACATACACAGGCTCTCGCAGGACTTTTGTGACAGGATAATCAGCATCACTGTAGTAGGACGTGTAGGCCTCATCCCCTGAGGAACACTGGGGTTTAAGCGGACTCAAGTTTGAAAGGCTTTAGGAAGACACAGGACAAGACCTTACCTTCAGCACAGCCTTTGGTGACACATTGGCCATTGGCCAGTCTGAGCTCCACCCTGAGAGGTCCAGGAGCAGCTACTGGTGGAGGTGGAGGAACAGAGTTGACCTCCACAACCAGAGCTTCAACAGAAGTTCCAGAGTACCTACACTGGAAGAGAAGCCTGGACAACAGACGGTGAGCTTGTAGCATTTATCAGAGATTAAAATTCACTCCAAGTCATAGATCACTTACTCAAAGTGACTGTCCCTTGTGATGGCACCGAACGGTCCAATCCCTACTTCATATGAGGAGGTCATGCTGTTCTCATACACCACATATCCACTATCCTCCTGTGAATAGGAACAGTGTTAGCATCCAGTCCATCATAAGCAAAGCAGAATAACACCAGAAGCAGCTGCTCACCATCATGCTCGTGCCACATGCGGTCACAGGAACTGGTATATAGCAAAAGAAGGTGTGGACTCCACAGGACCGCAAGGTGGGTCGTTTCCACCCAGTAGACGAACCGAATCCAGACTCAGTCGAGGCAGAGTAACGTCTCTAGACACCACTACCACAAACTGACCATCTCTAATACACTGGACAGTCACTGGAACAAGGGTACAAGAGAAGGTTAATTCTGAGAATCTGTTTAACATCAACCGAATAAGACCGAGAACACTTACCTGCTCTCCCATAGTAACACTGCTGTCCATTAAAGCAGCAGTTCATTGCGTCACACTCAGCACCACTGATCCCAGGTTGTCCGCATTGGATTTGCTCATAATCAGCTACAACACATTTATCAAGGGGCTCTGCCTGCGCCACTGGCTTCTGAAGCTGAAACTGCGGAGGAAACCGCTGGTCAGTTTGCTGTTGAACTGGCTTCTGAAGCCACTGGTCAGTCTGCTGTTGAACTGGCTTCTGAAACCACTGGTCAGTCTGCTGTTGAACTGGCTTCTGAAACCACTGGTCAGTCTGCTGTTGAACTGGCATTTGCTGTTGAACTGGCTTCTGAAACCGCTGGTCAGTTTGCTGTTGAACTGGCGTTTGCTGTTGAACTAGCTTCTGAAACCGCTGGTCAGTCTGCTGTTGAACTGGCTTCGAAACCACTGGTCAGTCTGCTGTTGAACTGGCTTCTGAAACCACTGGTCAGTCTGCTGTTGAACTGGCATTTGCTGTTGAACTGGCTTCTGAAACCGCTGGTCAGTCTGCTGTTGAACTGGCATTTGCTGTTGAACTAGCTTCTGAAACCGCTGGTCAGTTTGCTGTTGAACTGGCGTTTGCTGTTGAACTAGCTTCTGAAACCGCTGGTCAGTTTGCTGTTGAACTGGCTTCAGCCACTGGTCAGTTTGCTGTTGAACTGGCATTTGCTGTTGAACTAGCTTCTGAAACCGCTGGTCAGTTTGCTGTTGAACTGGCTTCTGAAGCCGCTGGTCAGTCTGCTGTTGAACTGGCTTCTGAAGCCGCTGGTCAGTCTGCTGTTGAACTGGCATTTGCTGTTGAACTAGCTTCTGAAACCGCTGGTCAGTCTGCTGTTGAACTGGCATTTGCTGTTGAACTAGCTTCTGAAACCGCTGGCCAGTCTGCTGTTGAACGGGCGTTTGCTGTTGAACTAGCTTCTGAAACCGCTGGTCAGTTTGCTGTTGAACTGGCGTTTGCCGATGAACTAGCTTCTGAAACCGCTGGTCAGTTTGCTGTTGAACTGGCTTCTGAAGCCGCTGGTCAGTCTGCTGTTGAACTGGCTTCAGCCACTGGTCAGTCTGCTGTTGAACTGGCATTTGCTGTTGAACTAGCTTCTGAAACCGCTGGTCAGTTTGCTGTTGAACTGGCATTTGCTGTTGAACTAGCTTCTGAAACCACTGGCCAGTCTGCTGTTGAACGGGCGTTTGCTGTTGAACTAGCTTCTGAAACCGCTGGTCAGTTTGCTGTTGAACTGGCGTTTGCTGATGAACTAGCTTCTGAAACCGCTGGTCAGTTTGCTGTTGAACTGGCTTCTGAAACCACTGGTCAGTCTGCTGTTGAACTGGCATTTGCTGTTGAACTGGCTTCTGAAACCGCTGGTCAGTCTGCTGTTGAACTGGCTTCTGAAACCACTGGTCAGTCTGCTGTTGAACTGGCTTCTGAAACCACTGGTCAGTTTGCTGTTGAACTGGCGTTTGCTGTTGAACTAGCTTCTGAAACCGCTGGTCAGTCTGCTGGAACATCAGAGCTTGAGTGTTCTGGGGCAGATCATTCCGCTGAGGAACAGCATGACACAAAGCACAAACTGCCAAAATCTGACCCAAACCCCAACTTCCAGCCATTGTTCAATAGCTAGTCACAAAGTGGAGAGACTGTCCTTTGGTCTTTTGTACTCTACAGATTTCAGCTAATTAATGATAGCTCCTCCTCTTCATTAACTGTAATGATTCGCCAGACTTGCACAAGTGGGAGTTTATATATCATTGGTTCTCAAAGTTCAAGTTTTCGTTCTTATTTTGAACATGGATATAGATACAAACTTAAGCTGAATTCAGGAAATCTTACTAACTTTACCATTTCTGTCATATAATTATTTATGGAAGAACTAGTATGGTAGCATGCACTCGATTCAGCCTTGGTCTTATCCTTTGTACTACACTGGTTGAATACAATTGGTACTTTAACAGTGGGGAATGAAACTGGGGAATGAAATACACTATACAATTAAAAGAACTTGACTTCACTTTCAAAAGCACTGAACTTTTGAAACTTTGGAGCTAAACTCTGCAGGACTCTGGCCCACCAGGAACCAGTTTGGTGACCCCTGATCTAGGATTTGGCTTTGTTTGCGTGTGCAGACCGATCGTTGTGTATGACATCGATTCCTTATGTTTTCGAAACTCTCTCGTGGTACTTTTAATCCAAGCAATATAGAAATCCTGCCCAGGACACGTCTGGGAAAAATGGTTGGAAACAAATGCAACAGGTAAATTCTTCAACTGAAACATTCTGTGCACCAGCTTTGATTGCTTTTGGGGGTCTTTGTCCTAGCTTTTAAAACCAGTTTGGAAATTCTTGAATTAAAAGTAAACAGTTGTTACTGTAATAAAATTTACATTCAGTAGTGCAAATAAGGCCGATGTGAGGTAGGAGAGAAGAGTTAATAATATATGAGGAAGTGGATCAACGGGGGTTAGGGTTCAGTAAAGAGACAGCTCTGGGGAAGAAACTGTTCTTTAATCTGCTGGTCCTGGTCCGGAGGCACCTGAAACGTGCCAGGAGAGAAAACAGTCTGTGGGCTGGGTGAGAGGATTCCTTAAGGATGCTGTGAGCTCAATGCAGACAGCGTTTCCTCTGGATGTGTTCGATGGCAGGTAGTGGAGTCCCTGTGATGCGCTGGGCAGTTTTCACCACCCGCTGCAGTGCCTTGCGCTCCGCAACAGAGCAGCTCCCATACCATACTGTGACACAGTTGGTCAGGATGCTTTCTATTGCGCAGCGATAGAAGTTCACCAGGATAGCTGAGGAGAGCTGATTCTTCCTCAGTGTCCTCAGAAAGAAGAGGCGCTGGTGAGCCTTCTTGACCAGGCTGGAGGTGTTGGTTTTCCACGACATGTCCGCCGAGATGTGGATCCCCAGGAACTTGAAACTGGAGACACGCTCAACAGCCATTCCATTGATGTGGATGGTGTCGTGTGCCTCTTGACTCCATCCTGAAGTCCACGATGAGCTCCTTCGTTTTGGTGGTGTTGAGGAGCAGGTTATTTTCACTGCACCATGTGGCCAGGTGCTGGATCTCCTCCCTATAGGCAGTCTCATCGTTGTTACTGATGAGGCCAATCACCGTGGTGTCGTCTGCAAACTTGACGATGGAATTAGATCCATACACAGGCTTGCAGTCGGAGGTGAAGAGGGAGTAGAGAAACGGGCTTAGCACACAGCCCTGTGGTACACCAGTGTTAAGTGTGATGGATGTGGAGCAGGTGAATCCTGATCGAACATTCTGGGGTCTGTTGGTCAGGAAGTCCAAAATCCAGTTGCACATTGAGGTATTGATGCCCAGGTCTCCAAGTTTGGCTATTAACTTGGTTGGGATGACAGTGTTGAATGCTGAGCTGAAGTCAACAAACAGCATACGTGCATAAGTGTTCTTATTGTCCAGGTGAGTGAGCACAGAGTGCAGTGCTATGGAAACTGCATCCTCTGTGCTCCTATTGCTACGGTAGGCAAACTGGTGTGAGTCCAATGTGGATGGTAGAGAGTCTTTTAGGTGTTCCAGGACCAGCCGCTCAAAGCACTTCATGACGATGGGTGTGAGTGCTACAGGGCGGTAGTCATTAGGGCACCTCGGACTAGAGTGTTTTGGCACTGGCACAATGGAAGTGCATTTAAAGCATGTTGGTACGGCTGCTTGGGCAAGAGACAGATTGAAAATGTCTGTAAAAACCCCAGCGAGCTGCTCCGCACATGCCCTGAGAACACGACCAGGGATGTTGTCTGGTCCAGCAGCCTTGTGCGCTGATCCGGCTCAGTTCCTTGCAGACATCTGTGGAGGAGAGTATGATTGGTGGGTGGTCAGCTGAGGATTGAGCTTGGTGGCAGTTTCTCTGTTGTCTCTTTCAAAGCGAGCATAAAAGTAATTTAGCTCGTTCAGGAAGTTGACATCAGTGGCTGCGGGGTGGAGTGGGTGGGTTTGTAGTTACTGATGGCCTGAATGCCCTGCCACATGCGCCGAGGGTCAGAGTTGGAAAAGTGTCCCTCTATCTTTAGCTTGTAGCAGTGCTTGGCCTTTTTGATGCCCCTCTTCAGGTTTGCTCTGGATGTGCTGTAGGCTTGTGCATCTCCTGATCTGAAGGCAGTGTTGCGTGACTTCAACAGGAGTCGCACTTCCTTGTTCATCCAAGGCTTCTGATTTGGATATGTGGTGATCTGTTTCTGGGTTGTAACACTGTCAATGGTGATATTGATATGATCCAATACAGAGGAGGTGTAAGAGTCAATGTCTGTGTGAGCGCCACTGGTGGCTTGAGAAGCAAACATACTCCAGTCTGTGTGTAGAAACCTTTCCTGGAGTGTGGAATCTGCCCCCGCAGGCCACACCTTGATGGTCTTCACTGATGGCTTCACACGGTTGATGAGGGGTGCATATTTGGGGGTGAGGAACAAAGAAAGGTGATCTGACTGTCCCAGGTGGGGGAGGGGTGTCGCAACGTAAGCTCCAGCCATGTTTGTGTAAACATGGTCTAAGGTTTTGTTTCCTCTGGTGTGACAGGAAACATGCTGGTGAAACTTGGGTAGCACTGACTTTAAGTTTGAGTGATTAAAGTCACCTGCAACAATAAAAGCCGCTTCCGGGTGATCAGTCTGTTGTTTACTGATGGCTGCGTGAAGTTCTTTCATAGCAAGCTTGGCATCAGCATCCGGGGGAATATAGGCTGCAGTTATAATGGTGGAAGTGAACTCCCGCGGTAGATAAAACGGTCTACATTTAACCATGAGAAACTCAAGGTTAGCTGAACAATGACTCCCAACAATAGCAGAGTTTGTGCACCAAGCTTGGGGTGGTTTGTCAAACCCGAGAAAGCAGGGTAAGTCAACGTGGTAACTTACTCTGTGAACCTAACCTGGTCGGGAGCAGGTTGTCTTGATAAACCGAAGTTTCTTTCCGTCTCCTCCCCCTTTTTATAGTGTTAGGGAAGTTTAAATACCTTATTCATTCATTCACGCTGCAAAATTGCTTTTCTTACTGAGTATTTTTGTCTTATTTCAAGTACAAATATCTAAAAATTCTTTATATGGATTCTATATATGAAAAATGGTCTATATTTAGTCTTGTTTCCTGGGGGATTTTCCTTTTAAGTGCATATTACATAAAACAAGTAAAATTGTCCGCCATAGGGTAAGAAAAATAATCTTAATGCAAACGGAAAGAAGAATATTTTAATTGCTTACCCCATTGGAAGATAATTTGCAAAATAAGAAAAATGCACTTTAAAACATCGGACATGCAGAACACATTATAAGTCCGCTGTATGCAGATTTTAAGGAAAGTGTGCATCCCTCTCACACTCATTCTGAGAATTTTTTCCTGGGTACAAATCCGTCAAAGAGGAGTTTCACAGGACTGTATGTCAGTGGTGTAAAAACCGGTTTAAATTAGGCTAATCTGATAAATGACGTTCACTTAACATCTTTCTGTGACGTCTGGAAGTAACCCAATAATCAGAATTTCCAGTGTGGTTGGATGCATTGATGACAAGCATATCTCCACCATCTCACCTTCTAAAAATGAAACTGATTACTGTATGGAATGGAAGGATGCCAGATGGAGGGGTAGTACGAGCCGTAACCATCACCACAGCTGTTAAATAAAGAAATTATTCAAAATTTTTTGGTCATCTTTATTTCCTAATACAAAAGCAAAAGTTATTCTTTTTACTTTTGGATTTTAGAAATCTTCCAATACTTGACCGTCTCCTCTTCATCTGTCAGTGGCGCTGTTGCAGGTTCTCCCTCTGCCTTCTTGCTGTCGACAAGTCAGTAGTTCATTTTATTAATTAAGAAATGTAACAGGTTGGATTAGAGAATATTTAATTATGTGAAAAGAGTGTTAGACTATGTGGAAAAAGCTGCAGCGCATCGAAATAGACATTGAATGATATTTAATGTCAAATGTTTGTAAGGTAATTTAGCCCACATCCATGAACCTTTCATGCTTAAAACTTTACCGTGATTGAATTGTGTTTTTATACTTCATTTTTACAACTGCTGCCACATTCTTGTTTCTTTTTTCTGTTGTGTTCCTTTTTTTTTTTTTGTGGCCATGGGATGCCATTAAAATGAATATTAGTTCAATAATTTACAGTTTTCACCTCTGATATTATAACAGTTATTAAATTATTGACAGTTATTAAGAATTAAAGTTACGCATTGACGGAAGTACGCGCGCTGACATCTTTTTGGCGGGAGCTGTTGCCATGGTGAATCGTAATTTCGACGCTCCACTGATCATGACTTTTCATAGTCGTGGTGCACGCGCTTAACTCAGAGTCAACCTACTTAGAGTTGAGTAAACTATCTCAGTTCAGCTGTTCTGTAAGCGAAAACTCAGAGTTTCCCATCTCAGAGTAAGTCAACGCTGAGTTCAAGTTTAAACTCAGAGTTGGTTGAACCTCCTTATTGAAACGGGCCCCTGGACTGAAGCTCAAAGTTACTGCAGAGAACATCACAGAGACCTCGTCAGTATCAGGAATGAGACTGAAAATTTCAAAGTTCAGTCGTTATTACAATATCCTTCCTCTGTTTGGATCGGTCTGTACAGAACCAGAACTTGGTCAGATCAGAGCAACTCTTCATTCACTAACTGGAGGACAGGACGGCCAGATAATGTTGCAGGATCCTGTACTGCGTCTCATTTAGAGTCTCTGGGAAATGGACTGATGAATACGGCTTTTCTACATTTCCTTTTATTTGCTACAGTGGTATGTATATTTCTCAACCTGGACTGTAATCCATTAAATTACATTAACTGAAATGGTACAAGTTGTCTTGTTCTTTTCTACAGCTGCGAGTAGATGTCTTGTTGTTATCAAACTAAAATTTCTAAAAGCTACAATTTTACACTTTTCCCCACAGTTTCATCTTTGACATCATCCCGTGAGTATCACTTTGTGAACGAGTCTAAGACCTGGACTGAAGCTCAGAGATACTGCAGACAGAATTACACTGATCTGGCCACCATTGATAACATGGAGGAAATGAACAGGCTGATTAACACAGTTGATGGGAGTTACAGCGGCTCAGCCTGGACTGGACTGGACTGTATGATGATGTGCTGAAGAACATCTGGAGATGGTCACTGGAAGACAATGATTTCTATCAGGAAGGACAGAGATTTCAGAAACTGGCATCATGAGCCAGACAACAGTGGTGGAAAGGAACTTTGTGTTTACATGGATTATAATGGGAAATGGCTTGATAGGCCATGTGACAATTAGTACCAAGGGCGTAGGTTTGTTTCTGACATTGGTGGGGACATAAACCCAACACAAACAGTTGAACATCATTAATTTAAAGTTAAAGACGACTCAGGACGCATGTTCCAAATCTTGCTGCACCACAGAGTGCCACTTACGTAGTTTACCATAAAATCCACATTATATTTGTCCCAAATTATTGTTAATGTTCATAATGACTTTATCCCAGGCTGGAAGATTGTGTATCTTTCCGCACAACGTTTGTCTTTCTGTCTGTATCTAATAAGAGCCATAGGTCGCGCTTTCTCTTTCCATTTGCTCTGTTTTGTCAAACAGCGTACTTCAAACTCATCGATGCAGCTTTGTTAATTCCAGAAGTGGGCTTTTATATCTACTGTTTTAGACTGCGGTCTTGAATTGGGTGCAATCCTGTGAGTTGTTTTAAATGCTGCGCTGCTCTCCTCGTCCGGCACCTTTCAGATGCGTCTGAAATTACAAAAACATATAGTCAAAATTATTGCCAGGGACAGTTTGGTAGTCGCTGGATATTGGTAGGGACACCTCCTTGCGTCCCCCTAATTCTACGCCCCTGGAGCACGGGAACCAAAAACCAAAAGGTCTTTTATGTTTTACAACTGATTTGAAGATTTCTTTGTCTTTGTTATCTGGGTATATAAGGTAAGTGACAAAACACGTGTCTGGTGACCCCTGTTCTAGGGTCTGGTATGCATCTTTTACTCTTAGATTAATCTTTGAGAATTTGATGTTTTGTATTGATATGACTTGACATCTTTGAATTGGCTATGCAATTGGCATAATTAATACATATTTACCTGACTGATAATAAAATGTTATTTTTGACTTATATTCTGAATGATCTCTTCAGAAATCATTTTTCCAGTAGATTAATTTGTAGTGGTATTTCCGCAAATTTGCGTTCAGGACAGATCATACCAAAGCACCAATGGATGAACACCATGAAGGAGACTTTGGATTTCTGACTGTCACTGGCTTAACACGGTTTAGCTCTCGTGGTTATAGGAAAAATAGGGTTTCACTTTATTTCGATGGTCCCTTTAACACATTCTATTGACTAGAAGTAATGTTGCACCTACATTTCTACTAACTCTCATTAGAGTGGTAGTAGTGTATTAGTTGACTGGTAGGGTTAGGGTTAGATTAAGTTGGCACGTTCTTGCAAAGTTACTTATAGTCAATAGAATATCTGTTGGGAGACCAACACAATAAGGAGTTAGTAGATATGAAGCAGACAGTCTACTAATACTCTTATGAGAGTTTGCTGACATGTAGTTGCAACATTACTTAGTGTCAACAGAATGTTCAAAAGGGACCATCAAAATAAAGTGTTACCAAAAATAGTATATAGGAAAGTATGCAGGCGCAGTTATAACCACTCTGCACCCTCTGAATAAGTTCAGAACTGACGAGTTTGTGTCCGTGGATTCACTATCGGTCAAGTGTAATTCCTGTGCGATACCTGGTCCCTAATGAACGAAGAATTTAAAGTATGGGATTTCCAGAATAATCAAATATCTAAATTAATATACAATCGATGTCTGTGATCAGTTTTAATTATAAATATTGTCTAAATTTAATGATCACTTGGAATTGAAGTCAGATTGAACACGGAGCTAGACTAAAATGACAGAAGTACAGAGTTAACTTAAGTTTTCAATATTTCTCATAATACAAGGGGCTACTGTGAAATTCAGACCAATTTACCCATCACACAGAGACCTTTAAAATGATACCAACCATGAAAGGGGAAAAACAACATTCACAAGATATAACACTTGTGGCATATGGATATTCTTGCTTTTGGGGAAGAAGAGCGAGGGAGGAGAGTCAGAGGCAGGGGGTCGTAAAAGAGCAAGGAGAGAAGTTTGGTCAGGGTGGTGTTGTTTGCCTTCTTTGGAGATCGGTTTTATTGGTCATGATCAATGTTCCCTCGAAATTTTTCTTCTTGCTGAGCAAAACTTTTCTTTATTGGGCGGAGATTTCAGACACCTGAGCAAAAATACTCTTTATACCAGACCTGTACAGCGCACACAAAAACGTGTGTAAATTTTAACTTTAATTTGCCATTTATATTTGATTTGACCCTTGATGTAACTAAATGTACATTTTAGGTTACCTGAGAAAACATTTTTACAGTATAATACAATGTCGTTCAAAAGTTTGGAATCAGTAAAGTTCTTTAATATGCTTTAAAGTGTTATTTATTCCTGTGAAGTAAAGCTGTAACTTCTGCGCGGAAGTGCACGGCTTAGAGGGAACATTGGTCATGACTGACCATCACTGCACACCAGCCAGGAAGCAGGAATGGTGTTAACACTGGCCAGAGAAATCCGTATAGCACTCGGTCATAGCCTTTAATTTCATAAGGCATTTTGACGATTTGAGTGGTGGGTCCTAGGTCTGCCATTGGAGCTTAACAAGCAGTTGGCCAAATTAAGTTTTGTAGATGCTCAGCTTTAGCAAGATGTCACTTTGTTGGTGAGAATGGGAGACCTTACTAAAGCAAACGGAGCACCAGTTTAGTAGAGGGTCCCTTTAAACCAGACTATAAACAGTGTTTGAGACTCAGCTAACAAAAGCCAGAGAAACAAGAATCTTGAAGTTACATGCAGTTTATTAAAATCACTGAATTCACATGACCAGAGTAACTTCTCCACTAGAAACCACCGTCTGTCCACTCGAGATGGTCTTGGCATGAGTGTCTCTCCCTGCAGGAGAAGTTGGTAAAAGCGTGAGGGGCATTTCAAAAACACTCGTTTCATCAAGTTAAGTTACAGCAAGTACTCACTCTTCCTGGTGCAGCTTTGCTCACAGGAGCCAGAAGAGGGATGACACACCTCTGTACTGCAGTGGATGAAGATCTGAGAGGGGAAAAGAGTTAAGCCATAGAATCCATTTAAGAATTAAGTGTAATATTAAGGGTTCAGGAAGAGCTAGAGAGCATACGGTTTCCTGCAGAGGAGCTGGATCTACAAATGTGAACATCTTCACAACAAAGCGCTTGTAGTGGGTTGGGAACTGAAGACCAGATGAGCCAGTCACTGGAACCAGTGTGGTCAGATAACGGTCATCCTGGTAAGGGCATCTGAAAGGGAAAGAGGTTAGAAAGTGTCTCCCAGCAGACTAACTGGATAAAGATTGGCATTACACTCACCCATCGATCAGAAGGTCCCACTGGGGGAGACTGAGTGGACTGGGGGTTGAAGTCGCCCAACAATGTCCCAGTATCAGGAAAATGTTGGGGTCAGTCCTCTCCATAATGCGCACCTCAACATACACAGGCTCTCGGACTTTTGTGACAGGATAATCAGCATCACTGTAGTAGGACGTGTAGGCCTCATCCCCTGAGGAACACTGGGGTTTAAGCGGACTCAAGTTTGAAAGGCTTTAGGAAGACACAGGACAAGACCTTACCTTCAGCACAGCCTTTGGTGACACATTGGCCATTGGCCAGTCTGAGCTCCACCCTGAGAGGTCCAGGAGCAGCTACTGGTGGAGGTGGAGGAACAGAGTTGACCTCCACAACCAGAGCTTCAACAGAAGTTCCAGAGTACCTACACTGGAAGAGAAGCCTGGACAACAGACGGTGAGCTTGTAGCATTTATCAGAGATTAAAATTCACTCCAAGTCATAGATCACTTACTCAAAGTGACTGTCCCTTGTGATGGCACCGACGGTCCAATCCCTACTTCATATGAGGAGGTCATGCTGTTCTCATACACCACATATCCACTATCCTCCTGTGAATAGGAACAGTGTTAGCATCCAGTCCATCATAAGCAAAGCAGAATAACACCAGAAGCAGCTGCTCACCATCATGCTCGTGCCACATGCGGTCACAGGAACTGGTATATAGCAAAAGAAGGTGTGGACTCCACAGGACCGCAAGGTGGGTCGTTTCCACCCAGTAGACGAACCGAATCCAGACTCAGTCGAGGCAGAGTAACGTCTCTAGACACCACTACCACAAACTGACCATCTCTAATACACTGGACAGTCACTGGAACAAGGGTACAAGAGAAGGTTAATTCTGAGAATCTGTTTAACATCAACCGAATAAGACCGAGAACACTTACCTGCTCTCCCATAGTAACACTGCTGTCCATTAAAGCAGCAGTTCATTGCGTCACACTCAGCACCACTGATCCCAGGTTGTCCGCATTGGATTTGCTCATAATCAGCTACAACACATTTATCAAGGGGCTCTGCCTGCGCCACTGGCTTCTGAAGCTGAAACTGCGGAGGAAACCGCTGGTCAGTTGCTGTTGAACTGGCTTCTGAAGCCACTGGTCAGTCTGCTGTTGAACTGGCTTCTGAAACCACTGGTCAGTCTGCTGTTGAACTGGCTTCTGAAACCACTGGTCAGTCTGCTGTTGAACTGGCATTTGCTGTTGAACTGGCTTCTGAAACCGCTGGTCAGTTTGCTGTTGAACTGGCGTTTGCTGTTGAACTAGCTTCTGAAACCGCTGGTCAGTCTGCTGTTGAACTGGCTTCCGAAACCACTGGTCAGTCTGCTGTTGAACTGGCTTCTGAAACCACTGGTCAGTCTGCTGTTGAACTGGCATTTGCTGTTGAACTGGCTTCTGAAACCGCTGGTCAGTCTGCTGTTGAACTGGCATTTGCTGTTGAACTAGCTTCTGAAACCGCTGGTCAGTTTGCTGTTGAACTGGCGTTTGCTGTTGAACTAGCTTCTGAAACCGCTGGTCAGTCTGCTGTTGAACTGGCTTCTGAAACCATTGGTCAGTTTGCTGTTGAACTGGCTTCTGAAACCACTGGTCAGTTTGCTGTTGAACTGGCATTTGCTGTTGAACTAGCTTCTGAAACCGCTGGTCAGTTTGCTGTTGAACTGGCTTCTGAAGCCGCTGGTCAGTCTGCTGTTGAACTGGCTTCTGAAGCCGCTGGTCAGTCTGCTGTTGAACTGGCTTCTGAAGCCGCTGGTCAGTCTGCTGTTGAACTGGCATTTGCTGTTGAACTAGCTTCTGAAACCGCTGGTCAGTTTGCTGTTGAACTGGCATTTGCTGTTGAACTAGCTTCTGAAACCGCTGGTCAGTCTGCTGTTGAACTGGCGTTTGCTGTTGAACTAGCTTCTGAAACCGCTGGTCAGTTTGCTGTTGAACTGGCGTTTGCTGATGAACTAGCTTCTGAAACCGCTGGTCAGTTTGCTGTTGAACTGGCTTCTGAAGCCGCTGGTCAGTCTGCTGTTGAACTGGCTTCTGAAGCCACTGGTCAGTCTGCTGTTGAACTGGCATTTGCTGTTGAACTAGCTTCTGAAACCGCTGGTCAGTTTGCTGTTGAACTGGCATTTGCTGTTGAACTAGCTTCTGAAACCACTGGCCAGTCTGCTGTTGAGCAGGCGTTTGCTGTTGAACTAGCTTCTGAAACCGCTGGTCAGTTTGCTGTTGAACTGGCGTTTGCTGATGAACTAGCTTCTGAAACCGCTGGTCAGTTTGCTGTTGAACTGGCTTCTGAAGCCGCTGGTCAGTCTGCTGTTGAACTGGCTTCTGAAGCCACTGGTCAGTCTGCTGTTGAACTGGCATTTGCTGTTGAACTAGCTTCTGAAACCGCTGGTCAGTTTGCTGTTGAACTGGCATTTGCTGTTGAACTAGCTTCTGAAACCACTGGCCAGTCTGCTGTTGAGCGGGCGTTTGCTGTTGAACTAGCTTCTGAAACCGCTGGTCAGTTTGCTGTTGAACTGGCGTTTGCTGATGAACTAGCTTCTGAAACCGCTGGTCAGTTTGCTGTTGAACTGGCTTCTGAAACCACTGGTCAGTCTGCTGTTGAACTGGCATTTGCTGTTGAACTGGCTTCTGAAACCGCTGGTCAGTCTGCTGTTGAACTGGCTTCTGAAACCACTGGTCAGTCTGCTGTTGAACTGGCTTCTGAAACCACTGGTCAGTTTGCTGTTGAACTGGCGTTTGCTGTTGAACTAGCTTCTGAAACCGCTGGTCAGTCTGCTGGAACATCAGAGCTTGAGTGTTCTGGGGCAGATCATTCCGCTGAGGAACAGCATGACACAAAGCACAAACTGCCAAAATCTGACCCAAACCCCAACTTCCAGCCATTGTTCAATAGCTAGTCACAAAGTGGAGAGACTGTCCTTTGGTCTTTTTGTACTCTACAGATTTCAGCTAATTAATGATAGCTCCTCCCTCTTCATTAACTGTAATGATTCGCCAGACTTGCACAAGTGGGAGTTTATATATCATTGGTTCTCAAAGTTCAAGTTTTCGTTCTTATTTTGAACATGGATATAGATACAAACTTAAGCTGAATTCAGGAAATCTTACTAACTTTACCATTTCTGTCATATAATTATTTATGGAAGAACTAGTATGGTAGCATGCACTCGATTCAGCCTTGGTCTTATCCTTTGTACTACACTGGTTGAATACAATTGGTACTTTAACAGTGGGGAATGAAACTGGGGGAATGAAATACACTATACAATTAAAAGAACTTGACTTCACTTTCAAAAGCACTGAACTTTTGAAACTTTGGAGCTAAACTCTGCAGGACTCTGGCCCACCAGGAACCAGTTTGGTGACCCCTGATCTAGGATTTGGCTTTGTTTGCGTGTGCAGACCGATCGTTGTGTATGACATCGATTCCTTATGTTTTCGAAACTCTCTCGTGGTACTTTTAATCCAAGCAATATAGAAATCCTGCCCAGGACACGTCTGGGAAAAATGGTTGGAAACAAATGCAACAGGTAAATTCTTCAACTGAAACATTCTGTGCACCAGCTTTGATTGCTTTTGGGGGTCTTTGTCCTAGCTTTTAAAACCAGTTTGGAAATTCTTGAATTAAAAGTAAACAGTTGTTACTGTAATAAAATTTACATTCAGTAGTGCAAATAAGGCCGATGTGAGGTAGGAGAGAAGAGTTAATAATATATGAGGAAGTGGATCAACGGGGGTTAGGGTTCAGTAAAGAGACAGCTCTGGGGAAGAAACTGTTCTTTAATCTGCTGGTCCTGGTCCGGAGGCACCTGAAACGTGCCAGGAGAGAAAACAGTCTGTGGGCTGGGTGAGAGGATTCCTTAAGGATGCTGTGAGCTCAATGCAGACAGCGTTTCCTCTGGATGTGTTCGATGGCAGGTAGTGGAGTCCCTGTGATGCGCTGGGCAGTTTTCACCACCCGCTGCAGTGCCTTGCGCTCCACAACAGAGCAGCTCCCATACCATACTGTGACACAGTTGGTCAGGATGCTTTCTATTGCGCAGCGATAGAAGTTCACCAGGATAGCTGAGGAGAGCTGATTCTTCCTCAGTGTCCTCAGAAAGAAGAGGCGCTGGTGAGCCTTCTTGACCAGGCTGGAGGTGTTGGTTTTCCACGACATGTCCGCCGAGATGTGGATCCCCAGGAACTTGAAACTGGAGACACGCTCAACAGCCATTCCATTGATGTGGATGGTGTCGCGTGTGCCTCTTGACTCCATCCTGAAGTCCACGATGAGCTCCTTCGTTTTGGTGGTGTTGAGGAGCAGGTTATTTTCACTGCACCATGTGGCCAGGTGCTGGATCTCCTCCCTATAGGCAGTCTCATCGTTGTTACTGATGAGGCCAATCACCGTGGTGTCGTCTGCAAACTTGACGATGGAATTAGATCCATACACAGGCTTGCAGTCGGAGGTGAAGAGGGAGTAGAGAAACGGGCTTAGCACACAGCCCTGTGGTACACCAGTGTTAAGTGTGATGGATGTGGAGCAGGTGAATCCTGATCGAACATTCTGGGGTCTGTTGGTCAGGAAGTCCAAAATCCAGTTGCACATTGAGGTATTGATGCCCAGGTCTCCAAGTTTGGCTATTAACTTGGTTGGGATGACAGTGTTGAATGCTGAGCTGAAGTCAACAAACAGCATACGTGCATAAGTGTTCTTATTGTCCAGGTGAGTGAGCACAGAGTGCAGTGCTATGGAAACTGCATCCTCTGTGCTCCTATTGCTACGGTAGGCAAACTGGTGTGAGTCCAATGTGGATGGTAGAGAGTCTTTTAGGTGTTCCAGGACCAGCCGCTCAAAGCACTTCATGACGATGGGTGTGAGTGCTACAGGGCGGTAGTCATTAGGGCACCTCGGACTAGAGTGTTTTGGCACTGGCACAATGGAAGTGCATTTAAAGCATGTTGGTATGGCTGCTTGGGCAAGAGACAGATTGAAAATGTCTGTAAAAACCCCAGCGAGCTGCTCCGCACATGCCCTGAGAACACGACCAGGGATGTTGTCTGGTCCAGCAGCCTTGTCTTGGCGCTGATCCGGCTCAGTTCCTTGCAGACATCTGTGGAGGAGAGTATGATTGGTGGGTGGTCAGCTGAGGGATTGAGCTTGGTGGCAGTTTCTCTGTTGTCTCTTTCAAAGCGAGCATAAAAGTAATTTAGCTCGTTCAGGAAGTTGACATCAGTGGCTGCGGGGGTGGAGTGGGTGGGTTTGTAGTTACTGATGGCCTGAATGCCCTGCCACATGCGTCGAGGGTCAGAGTTGGAAAAGTGTCCCTCTATCTTTAGCTTGTAGCAGTGCTTGGCCTTTTGATGCCCCTCTTCAGGTTTGCTCTGGATGTGCTGTAGGCTTGTGCATCTCCTGATCTGAAGGCAGTGTTGCGTGACTTCAACAGGAGTCGCACTTCCTTGTTCATCAAGGCTTCTGATTTGGATATGTGGTGATCTGTTTCTGGGTTGTAACACTGTCAATGGTGATATTGATATGATCCAATACAGAGGAGGTGTAAGAGTCAATGTCTGTGTGAGCGCCACTGGTGGCTTGAGAAGCAAACATACTCCAGTCTGTGTGTAGAAACCTTTCCTGGAGTGTGGAATCTGCCCCGCAGGCCACACCTTGATGGTCTTCACTGATGGCTTCACACGGTTGATGAGGGGTGCATATTTGGGGTGAGGAACAAAGAAAGGTGATCTGACTGTCCCAGGTGGGGGAGGGGTGTCGCAACGTAGCTCCAGCCATGTTTGTGTAAACATGGTCTAAGTTTTGTTTCCTCTGGTGTGACAGGAAACATGCTGGTGAAACTTGGGTAGCACTGACTTTAAGTTTGAGTGATTAAAGTCACCTGCAACAATAAAAGCCGCTTCGGGTGATCAGTCTGTTGTTTACTGATGGCTGCGTGAAGTTCTTTCATAGCAAGCTTGGCATCAGCATCCGGGGAATATAGGCTGCAGTTATAATGGTGGAAGTGAACTCCAGCGGTAGATAAAGCGGTCTACATTTAACCATGAGAAACTCAAGGTTAGCTGAACAATGACTCCCAACAATAGCAGAGTTTGTGCACCAAGCTTGGGGTGGTTTGTCAAACCCGAGAAAGCAGGGTAAGTCAACGTGGTAACTTACTCTGTGAACCTAACCTGGTCGGGAGCAGGTTGTCTTGATAAACCGAAGTTTCTTTCCGTCTCCTCCCCCTTTTTATAGTGTTAGGGAAGTTTAAATACCTTATTCATTCATTCACGCTGCAAAATTGCTTTTCTTACTGAGTATTTTTGTCTTATTTCAAGTACAAATATCTAAAAATTCTTTATATGGATTCTATATATGAAAAATGGTCTATATTTAGTCTTGTTTCCTGGGGGATTTTCCTTTTAAGTGCATATTACATAAAACAAGTAAAATTGTCCGCCATAGGGTAAGAAAAATAATCTTAATGCAAACGGAAAGAAGAATATTTTTAATTGCTTACCCCATTGGAAGATAATTTGCAAAATAAGAAAAATGCACTTTAAAACATCGGACATGCAGAACACATTATAAGTCCGCTGTATGCAGATTTTAAGGAAAGTGTGCATCCCTCTCACACTCATTCTGAGAATTTTTTCCTGGGTACAAATCCGTCAAAGAGGAGTTTCACGGGACTGTATGTCAGTGGTGTAAAAACCGGTTTAAATTAGGCTAATCTGATAAATGACGTTCACTTAACATCTTTCTGTGACGTCTGGAAGTAACCAATAATCAGAATTTCCAGTGTGGTTGGATGCATTGATGACAAGCATATCTCCACCATCTCACCTTCTAAAAATGAAACTGATTACTGTATGGAATGGAAGGATGCCAGATGGAGGGGTAGTACGAGCCGTAACCATCACCACAGCTGTTAAATAAAGAAATTATTCAAAATTTTTTGGTCATCTTTATTTCCTAATACAAAAGCAAAAGTTATTCTTTTTACTTTTGGATTTTAGAAATCTTCCAATACTTGACCGTCTCCTCTTCATCTGTCAGTGGCGCTGTTGCAGGTTCTCCCTCTGCCTTCTTGCTGTCGACAAGTCAGTAGTTCATTTTATTAATTAAGAAATGTAACAGGTTGGATTAGAGAATATTTAATTATGTGAAAAGAGTGTTAGACTATGTGGAAAAAGCTGCAGCGCATCGAAATAGACATTGAATGATATTTAATGTCAAATGTTTGTAAGGTAATTTAGCCCACATCCATGAACCTTTCATGCTTAAAACTTTACCGTGATTGAATTGTGTTTTATACTTCATTTTACAACTGCTGCCACATTCTTGTTTCTTTTTCTGTTGTGTTCCTTTTTTTTTTTTTGTGGCCATGGGATGCCATTAAAATGAATATTAGTTCAATAATTTACAGTTTTCACCTCTGATATTATAACAGTTATTAAATTATTGACAGTTATTAAGAATTAAAGTTACGCATTGACGGAAGTACGCGCGCTGACATCTTTTTGGCGGGAGCTGTTGCCATGGTGAATCGTAATTTCGACGCTCCACTGATCATGACTTTTCATAGTCGTGGTGCACGCGCTTAACTCAGAGTCAACCTACTTAGAGTTGAGTAAACTATCTCAGTTCAGCTGTTCTGTGGCGAAAACTCAGAGTTTCCCATCTCAGAGTAAGTCAACGCTGAGTTCAAGTTTAAACTCAGAGTTGGTTGAACCTCCTTATTGAAACGGGCCCCTGGACTGAAGCTCAAAGTTACTGCAGAGAACATCACAGAGACCTCGTCAGTATCAGGAATGAGACTGAAAATTTCAAAGTTCAGTCGTTATTACAATATCCTTCCTCTGTTTGGATCGGTCTGTACAGAACCAGAACTTGGTCAGATCAGAGCAACTCTTCATTCACTAACTGGAGGACAGGACGGCCAGATAATGTTGCAGGATCCTGTACTGCGTCTCATTTAGAGTCTCTGGGAAATGGACTGATGAATACGGCTTTTCTACATTTCCTTTTATTTGCTACAGTGGTATGTATATTTCTCAACCTGGACTGTAATCCATTAAATTACATTAACTGAAATGGTACAAGTTGTCTTGTTCTTTTCTACAGCTGCGAGTAGATGTCTTGTTGTTATCAAACTAAAATTTCTAAAAGCTACAATTTTACACTTTTCCCCACAGTTTCATCTTTGACATCATCCCGTGAGTATCACTTTGTGAACGAGTCTAAGACCTGGACTGAAGCTCAGAGATACTGCAGACAGAATTACACTGATCTGGCCACCATTGATAACATGGAGGAAATGAACAGGCTGATTAACACAGTTGATGGGAGTTACAGCGGCTCAGCCTGGACTGGACTGGACTGTATGATGATGTGCTGAAGAACATCTGGAGATGGTCACTGGAAGACAATGATTTCTATCAGGAAGGACAGAGAGATTTCAGAAACTGGCATCATGAGCCAGACAACAGTGGTGGAAAGGAACTTTGTGTTTACATGGATTATAATGGGAAATGGCTTGATAGGCCATGTGACAATTAGTACCAAGGGCGTAGGTTTGTTTCTGACATTGGTGGGGACATAAACCCAACACAAACAGTTGAACATCATTAATTTAAAGTTAAAGACGACTCAGGACGCATGTTCCAAATCTTGCTGCACCACAGAGTGCCACTTACGTAGTTTACCATAAAATCCACATTATATTTGTCCCAAATTATTGTTAATGTTCATAATGACTTTATCCCAGGCTGGAAGATTGTGTATCTTTCCGCACAACGTTTGTCTTTCTGTCTGTATCTAATAAGAGCCATAGGTCGCGCTTTCTCTTTCCATTTGCTCTGTTTTGTCAAACAGCGTACTTCAAACTCATCGATGCAGCTTTGTTAATTCCAGAAGTGGGCTTTTATATCTACTGTTTTAGACTGCGGTCTTGAATTGGGTGCAATCCCTGTGAGTTGTTTTAAATGCTGCGCTGCTCTCCTCGTCCGGCACCTTTCAGATGCGTCTGAAATTACAAAAACATATAGTCAAAATTATTGCCAGGGACAGTTTGGTAGTCGCTGGATATTGGTAGGGACACCTCCCTTGCGTCCCCCTAATTCTACGCCCCTGAGCACGGGAACCAAAAACCAAAAGGTCTTTTATGTTTTACAACTGATTTGAAGATTTCTTTGTCTTTGTTATCTGGGTATATAAGGTAAGTGACAAAACACGTGTCTGGTGACCCCTGTTCTAGGGTCTGGTATGCATCTTTTACTCTTAGATTAATCTTTGAGAATTTGATGTTTTGTATTGATATGACTTGACATCTTTGAATTGGCTATGCAATTGGCATAATTAATACATATTTACCTGACTGATAATAAAATGTTATTTTTGACTTATATTCTGAATGATCTCTTCAGAAATCATTTTTCCAGTAGATTAATTTGTAGTGGTATTTCCGCAAATTTGCGTTCAGGACAGATCATACCAAAGCACCAATGGATGAACACCATGAAGGAGACTTTGGATTTCTGACTGTCACTGGCTTAACACGGTTTAGCTCTCGTGGTTATAGGAAAAATAGGGTTTCACTTTATTTCGATGGTCCCTTTAACACATTCTATTGACTAGAAGTAATGTTGCACCTACATTTCTACTAACTCTCATTAGAGTGGTAGTAGTGTATTAGTTGACTGGTAGGGTTAGGGTTAGATTAAGTTGGCACGTTCTTGCAAAGTTACTTATAGTCAATAGAATATCTGTTGGGAGACCAACACAATAAGGAGTTAGTAGATATGAAGCAGACAGTCTACTAATACTCTTATGAGAGTTTGCTGACATGTAGTTGCAACATTACTTAGTGTCAACAGAATGTTCAAAAGGGACCATCAAAATAAAGTGTTACCAAAAATAGTATATAGGAAAGTATGCAGGCGCAGTTATAACCACTCTGCACCCTCTGAATAAGTTCAGAACTGACGAGTTTGTGTCCGTGGATTCACTATCGGTCAAGTGTAATTCCTGTGCGATACCTGGTCCCTAATGAACGAAGAATTTAAAGTATGGGATTTCCAGAATAATCAAATATCTAAATTAATATACAATCGATGTCTGTGATCAGTTTTAATTATAAATATTGTCTAAATTTAATGATCACTTGGAATTGAAGTCAGATTGAACACGGAGCTAGACTAAAATGACAGAAGTACAGAGTTAACTTAAGTTTTCAATATTTCTCATAATACAAGGCTACTGTGAAATTCAGACCAATTTACCCATCACACAGAGACCTTTAAAATGATACCAACCATGAAAGGGAAAAACAACATTCACAAGATATAACACTTGTGGCATATGGATATTCTTGCTTTTGGGGAAGAAGAGCGAGGGAGGAGAGTCAGAGGCAGGGGGTCGTAAAAGAGCAAGGAGAGAAGTTTGGTCAGGGTGGTGTTGTTTGCCTTCTTTGGAGATCGGTTTTATTGGTCATGATCAATGTTCCCTCGAAATTTTTCTTCTTGCTGAGCAAAACTTTTCTTTATTGGGCGGAGATTTCAGACACCTGAGCAAAAATACTCTTTATACCAGACCTGTACAGCGCACACAAAAACGTGTGTAAATTTTAACTTTAATTTGCCATTTATATTTGATTTGACCCTTGATGTAACTAAATGTACATTTTAGGTTACCTGAGAAAACATTTTTACAGTATAATACAATGTCGTTCAAAAGTTTGGAATCAGTAAAGTTCTTTAATATGCTTTAAAGTGTTATTTATTCCTGTGAAGTAAAGCTGTAACTTCTGCGGAAGTGCACGGCTTAGAGGAACATTGGTCATGACTGACCATCACTGCACACCAGCCAGGAAGCAGGAATGGTGTTAACACTGGCCAGAGAAATCCGTATAGCACTCGGTCATAGCCTTTAATTTCATAAGGCATTTTGACGATTTGAGTGGTGGGTCCTAGGTCTGCCATTGGAGCTTAACAAGCAGTTGGCCAAATTAAGTTTTGTAGATGCTCAGCTTTAGCAAGATGTCACTTTGTTGGTGAGAATGGGAGACCTTACTAAAGCAAACGGAGCACCAGTTTAGTAGAGGGTCCCTTTAAACCAGACTATAAACAGTGTTTGAGACTCAGCTAACAAAAGCCAGAGAAACAAGAATCTTGAAGTTACATGCAGTTTATTAAAATCACTGAATTCACATGACCAGAGTAACTTCTCCACTAGAAACCACCGTCTGTCCACTCGAGATGGTCTTGGCATGAGTGTCTCTCCCTGCAGGAGAAGTTGGTAAAAGCGTGAGGGGCATTTCAAAAACACTCGTTTCATCAAGTTAAGTTACAGCAAGTACTCACTCTTCCTGGTGCAGCTTTGCTCACAGGAGCCAGAAGAGGGATGACACACCTCTGTACTGCAGTGGATGAAGATCTGAGAGGGGAAAAGAGTTAAGCCATAGAATCCATTTAAGAATTAAGTGTAATATTAAGGGTTCAGGAAGAGCTAGAGAGCATACGGTTTCCTGCAGAGGAGCTGGATCTACAAATGTGAACATCTTCACAACAAAGCGCTTGTAGTGGGTTGGGAACTGAAGACCAGATGAGCCAGTCACTGGAACCAGTGTGGTCAGATAACGGTCATCCTGGTAAGGGCATCTGAAAGGGAAAGAGGTTAGAAAGTGTCTCCCAGCAGACTAACTGGATAAAGATTGGCATTACACTCACCCATCGATCAGAAGGTCCCACTGGGGGAGACTGAGTGGACTGGGGGTTGAAGTCGCCCAACAATGTCCCAGTATCAGGAAAATGTTGGGGTCAGTCCTCTCCATAATGCGCACCTCAACATACACAGGCTCTCGCAGGACTTTTGTGACAGGATAATCAGCATCACTGTAGTAGGACGTGTAGGCCTCATCCCCTGAGGAACACTGGGGTTTAAGCGGACTCAAGTTTGAAAGGCTTTAGGAAGACACAGGACAAGACCTTACCTTCAGCACAGCCTTTGGTGACACATTGGCCATTGGCCAGTCTGAGCTCCACCCTGAGAGGTCCAGGAGCAGCTACTGGTGGAGGTGGAGGAACAGAGTTGACCTCCACAACCAGAGCTTCAACAGAAGTTCCAGAGTACCTACACTGGAAGAGAAGCCTGGACAACAGACGGTGAGCTTGTAGCATTTATCAGAGATTAAAATTCACTCCAAGTCATAGATCACTTACTCAAAGTGACTGTCCCTTGTGATGGCACCGAACGGTCCAATCCCTACTTCATATGAGGAGGTCATGCTGTTCTCATACACCACATATCCACTATCCTCCTGTGAATAGGAACAGTGTTAGCATCCAGTCCATCATAAGCAAAGCAGAATAACACCAGAAGCAGCTGCTCACCATCATGCTCGTGCCACATGCGGTCACAGGAACTGGTATATAGCAAAAGAAGGTGTGGACTCCACAGGACCGCAAGGTGGGTCGTTTCCACCCAGTAGACGAACCGAATCCAGACTCAGTCGAGGCAGAGTAACGTCTCTAGACACCACTACCACAAACTGACCATCTCTAATACACTGGACAGTCACTGGAACAAGGGTACAAGAGAAGGTTAATTCTGAGAATCTGTTTAACATCAACCGAATAAGACCGAGAACACTTACCTGCTCTCCCATAGTAACACTGCTGTCCATTAAAGCAGCAGTTCATTGCGTCACACTCAGCACCACTGATCCCAGGTTGTCCGCATTGGATTTGCTCATAATCAGCTACAACACATTTATCAAGGGGCTCTGCCTGCGCCACTGGCTTCTGAAGCTGAAACTGCGGAGGAAACCGCTGGTCAGTTTGCTGTTGAACTGGCTTCTGAAGCCACTGGTCAGTCTGCTGTTGAACTGGCTTCTGAAACCACTGGTCAGTCTGCTGTTGAACTGGCTTCTGAAACCACTGGTCAGTCTGCTGTTGAACTGGCATTTGCTGTTGAACTGGCTTCTGAAACCGCTGGTCAGTTTGCTGTTGAACTGGCGTTTGCTGTTGAACTAGCTTCTGAAACCGCTGGTCAGTCTGCTGTTGAACTGGCTTCCGAAACCACTGGTCAGTCTGCTGTTGAACTGGCTTCTGAAACCACTGGTCAGTCTGCTGTTGAACTGGCATTTGCTGTTGAACTGGCTTCTGAAACCGCTGGTCAGTCTGCTGTTGAACTGGCATTTGCTGTTGAACTAGCTTCTGAAACCGCTGGTCAGTTTGCTGTTGAACTGGCGTTTGCTGTTGAACTAGCTTCTGAAACCGCTGGTCAGTTTGCTGTTGAACTGGCTTCTGAAGCCACTGGTCAGTTTGCTGTTGAACTGGCATTTGCTGTTGAACTAGCTTCTGAAACCGCTGGTCAGTTTGCTGTTGAACTGGCTTCTGAAGCCGCTGGTCAGTCTGCTGTTGAACTGGCTTCTGAAGCCGCTGGTCAGTCTGCTGTTGAACTGGCATTTGCTGTTGAACTAGCTTCTGAAACCGCTGGTCAGTTTGCTGTTGAACTGGCATTTGCTGTTGAACTAGCTTCTGAAACCGCTGGCCAGTCTGCTGTTGAACGGGCGTTTGCTGTTGAACTAGCTTCTGAAACCGCTGGTCAGTTTGCTGTTGAACTGGCGTTTGCCGATGAACTAGCTTCTGAAACCGCTGGTCAGTTTGCTGTTGAACTGGCTTCTGAAGCCGCTGGTCAGTCTGCTGTTGAACTGGCTTCTGAAGCCACTGGTCAGTCTGCTGTTGAACTGGCATTTGCTGTTGAACTAGCTTCTGAAACCGCTGGTCAGTTTGCTGTTGAACTGGCATTTGCTGTTGAACTAGCTTCTGAAACCACTGGCCAGTCTGCTGTTGAACGGGCGTTTGCTGTTGAACTAGCTTCTGAAACCGCTGGTCAGTTTGCTGTTGAACTGGCGTTTGCTGATGAACTAGCTTCTGAAACCGCTGGTCAGTTTGCTGTTGAACTGGCTTCTGAAACCACTGGTCAGTCTGCTGTTGAACTGGCATTTGCTGTTGAACTGGCTTCTGAAACCGCTGGTCAGTCTGCTGTTGAACTGGCTTCTGAAACCACTGGTCAGTCTGCTGTTGAACTGGCTTCTGAAACCACTGGTCAGTTTGCTGTTGAACTGGCGTTTGCTGTTGAACTAGCTTCTGAAACCGCTGGTCAGTCTGCTGGAACATCAGAGCTTGAGTGTTCTGGGGCAGATCATTCCGCTGAGGAACAGCATGACACAAAGCACAAACTGCCAAAATCTGACCCAAACCCCAACTTCCAGCCATTGTTCAATAGCTAGTCACAAAGTGGAGAGACTGTCCTTTGGTCTTTTGTACTCTACAGATTTCAGCTAATTAATGATAGCTCCTCCTCTTCATTAACTGTAATGATTCGCCAGACTTGCACAAGTGGGAGTTTATATATCATTGGTTCTCAAAGTTCAAGTTTTCGTTCTTATTTTGAACATGGATATAGATACAAACTTAAGCTGAATTCAGGAAATCTTACTAACTTTACCATTTCTGTCATATAATTATTTATGGAAGAACTAGTATGGTAGCATGCACTCGATTCAGCCTTGGTCTTATCCTTTGTACTACACTGGTTGAATACAATTGGTACTTTAACAGTGGGGAATGAAACTGGGGAATGAAATACACTATACAATTAAAAGAACTTGACTTCACTTTCAAAAGCACTGAACTTTTGAAACTTTGGAGCTAAACTCTGCAGGACTCTGGCCCACCAGGAACCAGTTTGGTGACCCCTGATCTAGGATTTGGCTTTGTTTGCGTGTGCAGACCGATCGTTGTGTATGACATCGATTCCTTATGTTTTCGAAACTCTCTCGTGGTACTTTTAATCCAAGCAATATAGAAATCCTGCCCAGGACACGTCTGGGAAAAATGGTTGGAAACAAATGCAACAGGTAAATTCTTCAACTGAAACATTCTGTGCACCAGCTTTGATTGCTTTTGGGGGTCTTTGTCCTAGCTTTTAAAACCAGTTTGGAAATTCTTGAATTAAAAGTAAACAGTTGTTACTGTAATAAAATTTACATTCAGTAGTGCAAATAAGGCCGATGTGAGGTAGGAGAGAAGAGTTAATAATATATGAGGAAGTGGATCAACGGGGGTTAGGGTTCAGTAAAGAGACAGCTCTGGGGAAGAAACTGTTCTTTAATCTGCTGGTCCTGGTCCGGAGGCACCTGAAACGTGCCAGGAGAGAAAACAGTCTGTGGGCTGGGTGAGAGGATTCCTTAAGGATGCTGTGAGCTCAATGCAGACAGCGTTTCCTCTGGATGTGTTCGATGGCAGGTAGTGGAGTCCCTGTGATGCGCTGGGCAGTTTTCACCACCGCTGCAGTGCCTTGCGCTCCACAACAGAGCAGCTCCCATACCATACTGTGACACAGTTGGTCAGGATGCTTTCTATTGCGCAGCGATAGAAGTTCACCAGGATAGCTGAGGAGAGCTGATTCTTCCTCAGTGTCCTCAGAAAGAAGAGGCGCTGGTGAGCCTTCTTGACCAGGCTGGAGGTGTTGGTTTTCCACGACATGTCCGCCGAGATGTGGATCCCCAGGAACTTGAAACTGGAGACACGCTCAACAGCCATTCCATTGATGTGGATGGTGTCGTGTGCCTCTTGACTCCATCCTGAAGTCCACGATGAGCTCCTTCGTTTTGGTGGTGTTGAGGAGCAGGTTATTTTCACTGCACCATGTGGCCAGGTGCTGGATCTCCTCCCTATAGGCAGTCTCATCGTTGTTACTGATGAGGCCAATCACCGTGGTGTCGTCTGCAAACTTGACGATGGAATTAGATCCATACACAGGCTTGCAGTCGGAGGTGAAGAGGAGTAGAGAAACGGGCTTAGCACACAGCCCTGTGGTACACCAGTGTTAAGTGTGATGGATGTGGAGCAGGTGAATCCTGATCGAACATTCTGGGGTCTGTTGGTCAGGAAGTCCAAAATCCAGTTGCACATTGAGGTATTGATGCCCAGGTCTCCAAGTTTGGCTATTAACTTGGTTGGGATGACAGTGTTGAATGCTGAGCTGAAGTCAACAAACAGCATACGTGCATAAGTGTTCTTATTGTCCAGGTGAGTGAGCACAGAGTGCAGTGCTATGGAAACTGCATCCTCTGTGCTCCTATTGCTACGGTAGGCAAACTGGTGTGAGTCCAATGTGGATGGTAGAGAGTCTTTTAGGTGTTCCAGGACCAGCCGCTCAAAGCACTTCATGACGATGGGTGTGAGTGCTACAGGGCGGTAGTCATTAGGGCACCTCGGACTAGAGTGTTTTGGCACTGGCACAATGGAAGTGCATTTAAAGCATGTTGGTATGGCTGCTTGGGCAAGAGACAGATTGAAAATGTCTGTAAAAACCCCAGCGAGCTGCTCCGCACATGCCCTGAGAACACGACCAGGGATGTTGTCTGGTCCAGCAGCCTTGTGCGCGCTGATCCGGCTCAGTTCCTTGCAGACATCTGTGGAGGAGAGTATGATTGGTGGGTGGTCAGCTGAGGGATTGAGCTTGGTGGCAGTTTCTCTGTTGTCTCTTTCAAAGCGAGCATAAAAGTAATTTAGCTCGTTCAGGAAGTTGACATCAGTGGCTGCGGGGGTGGAGTGGGTGGGTTTGTAGTTACTGATGGCCTGAATGCCCTGCCACATGCGTCGAGGGTCAGAGTTGGAAAAGTGTCCCTCTATCTTTAGCTTGTAGCAGTGCTTGGCCTTTTTGATGCCCCTCTTCAGGTTTGCTCTGGATGTGCTGTAGGCTTGTGCATCTCCTGATCTGAAGGCAGTGTTGCGTGACTTCAACAGGAGTCGCACTTCCTTGTTCATCCAAGGCTTCTGATTTGGATATGTGGTGATCTGTTTCTGGGTTGTAACACTGTCAATGGTGATATTGATATGATCCAATACAGAGGAGGTGTAAGAGTCAATGTCTGTGTGAGCGCCACTGGTGGCTTGAGAAGCAAACATACTCCAGTCTGTGTGTAGAAACCTTTCCTGGAGTGTGGAATCTGCCCCCGCAGGCCACACCTTGATGGTCTTCACTGATGGCTTCACACGGTTGATGAGGGGTGCATATTTGGGGGTGAGGAACAAAGAAAGGTGATCTGACTGTCCCAGGTGGGGAGGGGTGTCATAGCGTAGCTCCAGCCATGTTTGTGTAAACATGGTCTAAGGTTTTGTTTCCTCTGGTGTGACAGGAAACATGCTGGTGAAACTTGGGTAGCACTGACTTTAAGTTTGAGTGATTAAAGTCACCTGCAACAATAAAAGCCGCTTCGGGTGATCAGTCTGTTGTTTACTGATGGCTGCGTGAAGTTCTTTCATAGCAAGCTTGGCATCAGCATCCGGGGAATATAGGCTGCAGTTATAATGGTGGAAGTGAACTCCCTTGTAGATAAAGCGGTCTACATTTAACCATGAGAAACTCAAGGTTAGCTGAACAATGACTCCCAACAATAGCAGAGTTTGTGCACCAAGCTTGGGGTGGTTTGTCAAACCCGAGAAAGCAGGGTAAGTCAACGTGGTAACTTACTCTGTGAACCTAACCTGGTCGGGAGCAGGTTGTCTTGATAAACCCGAAGTTTCTTTCCGTCTCCTCCCCTTTTATAGTGTTAGGAAGTTTAAATACCTTATTCATTCATTCACGCTGCAAAATTGCTTTTCTTACTGAGTATTTTTGTCTTATTTCAAGTACAAATATCTAAAAATTCTTTATATGGATTCTATATATGAAAAATGGTCTATATTTAGTCTTGTTTCCTGGGGATTTTCCTTTTAAGTGCATATTACATAAAACAAGTAAAATTGTCCGCCATAGGGTAAGAAAAATAATCTTAATGCAAACGGAAAGAAGAATATTTTTAATTGCTTACCCCATTGGAAGATAATTTGCAAAATAAGAAAAATGCACTTTAAAACATCGGACATGCAGAACACATTATAAGTCCGCTGTATGCAGATTTTAAGGAAAGTGTGCATCCTCTCACACTCATTCTGAGAATTTTTCCTGGGTACAAATCCGTCAAAGAGGAGTTTCACGGGACTGTATGTCAGTGGTGTAAAACCGGTTTAAATTAGGCTAATCTGATAAATGACGTTCACTTAACATCTTTCTGTGACGTCTGGAAGTAACCCAATAA